>NC_057802.1:25841434-25848089 GCF_018294505.1 Triticum aestivum
CCCATGAAATTTAAAAATATTCATGAGTTCAAAAAGTGCCCATGAAATACAATCGAGAAATGAAGGCTACAATTTAAATACAATCGATCTTAGCTAGCTATCTGTTCACAATCTTCTTGCCCTTATTTTTCGTAAATGGAGTTCTTCTCTTGAACGGACGTCCTTTAGGTAGGGTGGTCCTGCTTCTTCTTGTGGTGCATGCTGGTACTTCATCGTCGTCGTCATGTTCCATCTTCGGGTCGCCGTACTTGTCGAAGTCTTGCTCATTGGCGACTCCATCCATTCCGATGATCTTCCTTTTGCCTCTCCTCACGACAACACGACTGGGCTTTGACGGGTCGGTAATGAAGAAGCATTGGTCGACTTGGGAAGCCAGTACCCATGGCTCATTTTTCGCGGTGACGTTTGCGCCCGTGGTCTTGGATTTGGCTTCGGGTATAACCATGGTGGTGAAATATCGGTCTTCTTTTAGGACGCTCTTGGCCCATCTGACACGGAACATCGGGACCTTCTCTCCAGCGTAGCTCAGCTCCCAGATCTCCTCGATCCTTCCGTAGTATCTGTCCTTGTCGTTACCGGTGTAGGATTCCATCGTTACCCCGGAGTTCTGATAACCATCGCTCTTCATGTCCTTTCCCTCGGTGTAGAATGTGTAGCCGTTGATATCGTACGCCTCATACGTCATCAGGTTGTGCTCGGCGCCCTGTGACAAGGCGAATATGACTTGTTCTTCCGCGGAAGAATCCTTATGTAAAGGGTACGACAAAAGCTTCTGCTTGAACCAACGCGTGAAACATGAGTTGTGCTCTTTGATTATATCTCCGTCCGTTCTCTGTTGGCCTCGGTCATTGTACGTCTTCTCAATAAAGGTTTTGTGCTCTACCACCCAAGGATCGACCACATCTATGTGTTGTAGCGCGACTAGGTTTGCTCTTTCAAAGTCGGCGAGTCGACCCTCGAAGTCGACATGCATTTCATGGCGACCCTCACGGTGACCCCATCTAGCGAGCCTGCCGAGGTGCCTGTTGACGGGCAGACCAACGGGGTTCTCGATGCCTAGATAATTCATGCAGAAGGAGATGCACTCTTCGGTCAGAAAGCCCCTGGCTATGCTTCCCTCTGGACGTGACATGTTGCGAACGTATCCTTTGATGACACCATTCATCCTTTCGAACGGCATCATGGTGTGCAGGAACGTCGGCCTGAGTTGGATGATATCCTCCACGATATGGACCAGCAGATGCACCATAACGTCGAAGAATGCGGGCGGGAAGTACATCTCAAGCTCGCATAGTATCACCACGATCTCTTCCTGTAGCCTTCTGAGTTGCCTCACGCGAACCGACTTCCGAGAGATGACGTTGAAAACATTGCATAGGCCAAATAGCGTTTCACCGACGTGCACGTCCATGATCCCACGGATTGCAACTAGAAGTATCTGCGTCATCAGCACGTGAAAATCGTGAGACTTCATCCCGCTGAACTTCTGCTTCGCTGAGTCTAGGTATCTGCTTATCTTCCCCGCGTAACCGTAAGGAAGTTTTACTCCTACGAGGCAGGTGAAAAACTGATCGATCTCCTCCTAACTTAGAGTGAAGCACGCGGGACGGAAGTCATTTCCGGTCTTCTTGGACTTTTTGCCTTTGCGACGACTTTCCGTGTCCTGCTTCGCCTCATCATCATCATCATTAGCGTGAAGCTCCTCCCTGATGCCCATTGATTTCAAGTCTGCCCTTGCTTTCGGCCCATCTTAGTCCTCTCCGCATGTTGAGCAGGGTACCAAGCAGACTCTCGCACCCGTTCTTCGTGATATGCATGACATCAAGGCTGTGAGGCACACGATGGATCTTCCAGTACGGCAAGTCCCAGAAAACAGACCTCGTTTTCCATACCTTCAGCAGCGGCTCTTGCGCCTTTCGCTTCTTTCCCGGCTCTGGCGCCTTTTGCTCCTTTCCCGGCAGTGGGCAATCTTTCCAATTTTTCAACAGCTCGTCTATTTCCTCGCCGCTCCTCGTACACGGGCGTCTTCGGGGTTCGGTTTCACCATCAAACAGATCCTTGCGTTTTCTCCATGGGTCCTCGTCGCGAAGCCACCTTCGATGTCCCATGAACACAGTTTTCGAAGACCCGGGATCTCTATCTAACTGGTGATACGTTGTGTCATCCATGCACCTGACGCATCCAGAAAATCCGTGGACCACCTGCCCCGCGAGATATCCGTAACCGAGATAGTCGTGCACCGTCGTGAGCAGTGCGGCTCTCATAGGGAAATATTCTTTCTCTGCGGCGTCCCACGTATTGGCTGGCGTTTTCCACAGCGTGTCTAGCTCCTCTTTCAGCAGCCCCAGATACAGATTGATGTCGTTCCCTGGTTGTTTCGGCCCTTCAATTAGCATACTCATGTGAATGTACTTCCTCTTCATGCACAACCAGGGGGAAGGTTGTACATCCACACAAACACAGGCCAGGTGCTATGTGTGCTTCTCTGGCTGCCAAACAGATCGACTCCATCGGTGCTTGCGCCCAGCATGATGTTCCTTGGATCGTTCCCAAATTCTGGGTGTTCGAAGTTCAACGCTTGCCACTGGCTCCCATCCTTAGGGTGACTCAGCATCTTGTCTTTTTTATTTATCTCCGGATCATTTGCGTCATCTTCTCGCTTCTTCTCCTCCCTATCCGCGTGCCAACGTAAGAGCTTTGCTACCTTAGGGTCCGCGAAATACCGCTGCAGACGAGGAGTGATCGGAAAGTACCACACCACTTTTCGAGGAGCTTTCTTCCTCTTCTTGTATCGAGTGATGCCGCACACCGGACATATGGTAGACTTCACGTGCTCGTCCCGATAAATGATGCAATTGTTCATGCACACATGGTATTTCACGTGCGGTAAATCCAGAGGACACACGATTTTCTTCGCGTCCTCGAAACTGGTCGGGGACTTGTTCCCCTTGGGAAGACGTTCGTGCCAGAATGACATGTTCTCGTCGAAGCATGCGTCGGTCATTTTGTGTTTTACCTTCATCTCCAGAGCCATGAGCGTTACTTTCAGGCGGGTATCCTCAGGCCTACATCCTTCATACAATGGAGTAACCGCGTCTATCTCTAGTTGATCGAGCTTGGCTTTCTCTCGGGCGGCAGCTCTTGCGTTATCCGTCTGCTTGAGAAGCAGCTCTTGAATATGAGGGTCCTGCACCCAGCCCATCGATGGTCCATCGTCGTCTGCTCCGGCATCTTCATCTTCATGATCATGCCCTTCGTCTGCTCCGGCATCTTCCTCGTCATCATGTCCGGCTGTAACGCCCACGATGCGGCTATATCTCCCACGTGTCGAGGCATGACTTAGAGGCATAACCGCATTGTGGTTTTGTCGCAAGAAGGGTCATCTTCACACAATCCCATGTAATGAACAAGAATGGGATAAAGAGTTGGCTTACAATCGCCACTTCACACAATACATAAATATAATCCATACATCATCCAAAATACACACATAGACCGACTACGGTCAAGATCCAAATGAAAATAAGATAACCCCAAATGCTAGATCCCCGATCGTCCCAACTGGGCTCCACTACTGATCATCGGGAAAAGACACATAGTAACGACCACGTTCCTCATCGAACTCCCACTTGAGATCGATCCCATCATCTGCACTGGCATCGTCGGCACCTGCAATTGTTTTGGTAGAATCTGTGAGTCACGAGGACTCACCAATCTCACACCCGCGAGATCAAGACTATTTGAGCTTATAGGAAAGGATGGTGTAATGAGGTGGAGCTGCAGCAGGCAATAAGCATTTATGGTGGCTAACATACGCAAAAGAGAGCGAGAAGAGAACTAACGGAACGGTCGTCATCTAGTAATGATCAAGAAGTGATCCTGAACTCCTACTTACGTCATTCATAACACAAACCGTGTTCACTTCCCGGACTCCGCCGAGAAGAGACCATCACGGCTACACACACAGTTGATGTATTTTAATTGGGTCAAGTGACAAGTTCTCTACAACCGGACATTAACAAATTCCCATCTGCCTCATAACCGCGGGCACGGCTTTCGAAAGATAATACCCTGCAGGGGTGTCCCAACTTAGCCCATCATAAGCTCTCGCGGTCAACGAACGATAAACCTTCTCCCGAAAAGACTCGATCAGTCTCGGAATCCCGGTTTACAAGACATTTCGACAATGGTAAAACAAGACCAGCAAAGCCGCCCGATGTGCAGACAAATCCCGATAGGAGCTGCACATATCTCATTCTCAGGGCACACCGGATGAGACATCCTACGAGTAAAACCAGACCTCGAGTTTCCAATAGGGGGCCCCGCAGTCTACTCAGTTCGGACCAACACTCGAAGGAGCACTGGCCCGGGAGGGTTAAAATAAAGATGACCCTCGGGCTCGCGAAAACCCGGGGGAAAAGGCTTAGGTGGCAAATGGTAAAACCAAGGTTGGGCCTTGCTGGAGGAGTTTTATTCAAGGCGAACTGTCAAGGGGGTCCCATAAATCACCCAACCGCGTAAGGAACGCAAACTCAAGGAACATAATACCGGTAAGACAGAAACTAGGGCGGCAAGAGTGGAACAAAACACCAGGCATAAGGCCGAGCCTTCCACCCTTTACCAAATATATAGATGCATTAATATAAAAAGAGATATTGTGATATCCCAACATATCCATGTTCCGACATGGAACAAACTTCAACTTCACCTGCAACTAGCAACGCTATAAGAAGGGCTGAGCAAAAGCGATAACTTAGCCAAACAACGGTTTGCTAGGAAATGATGGTTAGAGGCTGACATGGCAATATGGGAGACATGATAAAGCAAGTGGTAGGTAGCGCAGCATGGCAAAGAACGAACAACTAGCAAAGCAAAGATAGAAGTGATTTCGAGGGGTGGTCATCTTGCCTGCAAGGTTCTCAGAGTTGTCGAGAGCTTGATCCTCGTAAGCGTACTCAACAGGTTCCTCGTTCACGAACTCGTCTCCCGTCTCTACCCACAACAAGAACACAAGCAAACGGAACCACAATCAATCACGGTAAAAGCACAAGCAACATGATGCAAAACATGTATGATATGCGAGATATGATATGCGATGCATATGCGTGCTCCGGAAGGAAAATGATGAACAAGGCAGTAACTTGGCAAACCAAGCATGCCACTGGAAAGATGAGATGATTTCGGTCGAAATCGATATAAAGATCACCGGAAACGGATGCACGGTTTGCAAATGGCAAGCAAAACAAGAGTGACACGAATCTGCGATTAACAGCAAGATAGCACATAGAATGCAACAAGTAACAATGCAACAGCACCCCAACGTACCAACAAAGCATATGACACTAATCTACAGGAGATGCTTGACAAAAGATGAACACAGAGCTACGGCTAGATCACAACATAACAAGCTCAAACAAGCATGACAAAAGTGCAAAAGATATCAGGTTCACAGACTTGGTGAAATTACTGGACATGACTGAAACAGTATCAGGTAGCAATGTTCAGAGCACGAAATCGACAAGCTACAGGAACTTAACATGGTAAAAAAAGGCATGGAAGTATTCTACTAAATGCATGTGACAAAAGTCCCTTAATGACCATAAGCCAAAAAGGACCAGAAGATATGATGGCAACCTTGTAAACCTAGCAAGTTGCGTTAACAGGTTTCAGACTTGGCAGAAAACAGAGCATGGCAGAAACAATAATATGAAGGCATCTTGGTGAGCTTGATGCACTCACCATAAAGCAATGAATGACAAAACAAGCAAACCTACAGCAAGATGGAATGTTCATGAAGCTATCCATGGCAATAACAAAAGCATAGCATGTATGGATCAACTACAACAAGCTTGGCAAAATTGAATCACACGTAAACAATCTGCCAGAAATATTTTATAGCAAAAGTAGAGCAAGATTGAGTCATGCTATGGCACTTCATAATTGCAAACAAGGGCAGTAATGGATCCATTACAACTATATCTACAAATCATCCTTACTGAAAATCTCCAAAATAACCATGGATCTCTCTGTAGCATCAAGTTTACATGGCAACAAAATAACAGCAGACAAGGACTTAGAGAAATTACTAAGTCTCTGAAATCAGAAACATTACGGGGCCTAGTTTGCATGCTTGTGCTAGTCATCACAGAGATTAAAAAAATACATGGCATACACCACGAGAAAGATAGCATGGCATACAACAAAACACATGTAGAGCTCATGCCCATAAGATGCACAGATTAAATGATACAAAAATAACAAATCTCCAAGTTCTGATAAGAACCAGCAGATAACAGCAACTAGCACTCTTGCACCAGAGATTTGGGTATCAAGATGGAAGCTAATGAACATGGTGCAATTGGACGAAATGAAGAGCATCACGAGACGAACAATTTGACATATTACACGCACGAAACGGAGCTATATGCAGAGAGTTATGCCATGATGAACAGGGGCACATGCTGAGAAAAATAAATGACTGAAGAAAATCGGGGGTCTCGGGGTCAACCTAGTTTGACTGGATCTGGATCGAGGAGGTCGGGGCGGCCGGAGGTTCACCGGAGTTGATGGGGGGAAGGCGAGGCGGCGGCCGGAGGAGAGGAGGCGACCGGCGACGGGGCACGGGGCGGCCGAGGAGGGAGACGGCGCGGCGCAC
>NC_057802.1:25848515-25875033 GCF_018294505.1 Triticum aestivum
CGCGCGGGCCCGCGGGGGCCGGCGGCGGGCCTGGCGGGCCGCGGCGTACGGGCGCGGGCGGCGATGAATCCGGAGGCGACACGTGGCGGTGGCGGTGGAAGACAGACGTGTCCGTCGGTGGATGTTTTTGTCCGGCGGCGCGGAGGGGACGAGGTTAGGGTTGGACTGCGAAAGTATACGGGAGGGGATGCATATATATGTAGCTAGAGGGAGCTAGGAGAGTCCAAATGAGGTGCGGTTTTCGCCCACACGATCGTGATCGAACGACCTACAGCATGGAAGAGAGTTTGGTGGGTTTTGGGCTGTTTAGAGAGGGGTTTTTGCTGCAACACACAGAAGGCATCTGCGGTTACCCGGTTAACCGTTGGAGTACCAAACGACCTCCAAATGGAACGAAACTTGACCGGTGGTCTACCGGTGGTATACCAAAGCCACTTGACAAGCCTCGGTCCATTCCAAGAACGTTCAACACCCGCTCACGAAAGAAAACAAGAGGAGTGCGCCGGAGGAGATGGGAGCGTCGGATTGCGAAACGGACAACGGGGAAAATGCTCGGATGCCTGAGACGAACACGTATGCAAATGCAATGCACATGATGACATGATATGAGATGCATGACATGAACAAAATGCAAAACGAAAGACAAAACCCGACCACGGAGGGAATATCATAACACATAGCCGGAAATGGCAAGAGTTGGAGTTACAAATATGGAATGTTACATGCGGGGTGTTACAACACTCCACCACTACGAGAGGATCTCGTCCCGAGATCTAGGACTGAAAGAACTCCGCATATTCGGAACGGAGATGGTCCTCGCGTTCCCAGGTGGCTTCCCGGTCGGAATGATGCGACCACTTCACTTTCAGGAATTTGATTGACTTGTTGCAAGTCTTGCGCTCAGTTTCACTACAACATGACCTCACCTATAGCAACGCTTTTCCCCGTATCTAAAAGTCCATATATCCGTTGCTAGTGTCTTTACCAACGGTTTGGGATGCGTTGCCTTATCCAGTGTTGCTAGCGCATAATGCAACGCATATACTACTGTTGGTAAAGGGATCGTTGCAAGAGTACAACACACAAAACAAACTTCTACAACACTTCTATACGCTGGTGCTCAATATACCGGAATCCAAATCTCATTGTTTGGCAATAGATAATTTGCCACGCTTTAGGTGTTTGTACATATATAGTGTGAATAATAATAATAATAATAATATATGTATATAACAGCAATTGAATTAATGCTCCACATAATGGTGATAATTATGTATATCAAGCTAGGAAAAGACAAGAAAATATACTCACAAGAGGAAGAAATCATATATTGGATAAAATTGTTGGATTACAGTAGTGGATATTACAGGAGGAAGAGCATCTAAATGTGATGCATATTTAAATATTTTCTCGAGAAAGAAACTTAACTAAAAGCATTAATCAACATCCCTCATACTTAACTAAAACATAACAGAGGAACATCATCGAATAGGAACAACATCCCTACAACTTAACTAAAACTGAAAGCATCCATCATCATAATCATGAACTGGAAGATCATCATCATCATCATATTGCAGTGTACTTGTCATGCACCCATATAATCATCCATGTATCTTTTGAACCTACAAAGAAAATAACAAAATGAACCATTAACACACAGTGCATTAAGAAGTAAGAACCGCTTTGCGCACACTTACTGCTCATCAGCACATTTTTTTGGTCTGGACAACAGTCTAATAGCAAATAAGAAGAAACAAATAAACACGATAGCACTACAATTTGAACACAAATTCGTATGTGATTATGAGAAGATACCAGCATGAGTGTTAGTTGCCCTTGATGACTAATCCAGACGCCACAATATACGACACAACCTGCAGAAAACATGGCTAAATAAAATTAGATGGACATTAGCTTAAGTGCTGATGTGCATAGGGCAATGTGATTGACAGTACCACTTCTCTTTTCTTCTCCAGTTTGTTAGCAAACTGGACCAAAACGGTTTCTCATCTGAAACTGAACCAAAATATCTATTTCTAGTTGGTTTCAGTCATCCAACAGGAAATAGGGAAACCTATAAGTGCTCACCACGCTTTGAAACAAACCTACAGCCCCAAATCCACTGAAATGAATTTACATGGTCATCACCAGCCTAGAGATCCATTGCTAATTCTTTACATCTATAGTAAAACTGTTTTCTGTGAACCAACAGATCTATTTATTTCTAAATAAATCCACTGAAACCTACAGCCCCAAATCTTATAAATGTGCGTCGACAGCAGCACAGAACCTAGCACAGCTCAATGGCCATGGACACAACAAGCAGTAGCACGGTAAGGAGAGGGAGAGAGTATACCTTCCTTGGCATCGTCCATGACTTGCTCCACGAACTCGACTTGCTCCATGGCGTCCCCCTGCATCGAGTTGGAATACCTAGTTGATTTTAATTATACTAAGATTCTTTCATGTGAAACTAAATAGTGGAATTAATACATGCAGCACACAATATAGGCCCGCGGTTTCTGAAATCCAACCCCAAAAAAAGAAGTAGGTTGTCTACCAGGCCATGCCTTGTAACTTCAGTTCGGTTTCAACTCTGGTATGATGTCCCGTGAGAGGAACAAAAATACAACGAAGTCAAATATTGTCGTCGGTAGGACCTTACCTGCCAATTCAAAAAAGATAATGCTAACTTATCATGGGATCATCATCAAGAACATGCACACTGTTGTTCAAATTCTTACTATGGCAGGCATTATGTTATTGTTCAACGATGAGTAAATATTTTTGGGGATAATGAACAAAAAGAGATGGTTCAAACTCTAGACCCGGAAATGGATGGTTGCAAATCGATAGGGTGTGTACTATTCTAGGTACATAATATTGGGCAAAACACACTAATTTGTATTGAAATTGCTGAAAGAGTAACTAATTTGTAGTGGAATGGCCAAAAGAGTACCTTATGTAGGGACAACTTGTAGGTGATTATTTCCTTGTAGTGTATTTTCATGAGTACAGGCTGATAGTATTAAAAAATAATAGTCCATCAAGGTTATCCTGTATCTAGTTTGTTCTTTCCCTTTTCGTATAGAATTTGCAGAACTAAACCATTAGTTCTTTCCAGATTTTATACATGTAATAGGCAGAATAGAAGCCGTTCCTGACTTTTAGTGGGGAATAGCATCCGAAGAAATAGATCTATAGAAGCACTGTGTCCTGAACTCATGTTAACCACAATAACAATATCCTTTTTAGTTGAAAAGGCAAACTTCTAATATTTAAATATTATTCATGATTTTTAAAGGATACATCGAGATACCATGTTGACAAAAAGGCAGTCAAAAAGATAATACAATTGTGATTATTTTGACTAGAAGTGGATATGAATATAGAACATAATTTATATTGGACACTGTACTGAGATAACACTACATCAGCTCCAAGCTGTAACAGAAGTACCTATATTATTTTCAGAAAGCAAGGGAAAGCTTCTAACTTACCGCCAAATAGTGGTTCAAATATTCATCACTTCGTAATAATTAAAAACACCTTGCTGATGCTATAGTCGTACATAATAATCATATGTGTGACTAAGAAAACTTGAAGATCAACTTTTATTTCAGAAGGGAAACAGGAGCAGAATCTTCAAAATATAAATCAATAACTAACCATTAAACAGCAAAAGAAATAATTCTTCTCAGTTTCAAAGCCAACGTAGCAATACATAAGGAACCATATACATATCGTGGCTGTAGCATGTGCACAGCAAGCCATCGTATACCAAGTTAAGATGTATAACAAAAATAGTATATTTATGCTTCATCCGTTCAAATTACACGGGAGAACATTATAAGATGAAGAAATTCCACAAAGCAGCAGTATTTTTCAGTAAAGAAAAAAAATCTAATGGTCAAATTGATACGAGGATTTTACACATACGTTTATTTTTCTTCAATGGGGACATGAACATCTTACGTGATCTAACGGGGCCAAACCTGAAGACAGGAACTGAGTCACGTCCATGACTGGACAATGGAGGACTTGGTTACTTCCTTCATGTCACCCATGTCGTAGGCAGCACCTATGGTTAGGATTAGTTTTCACTTGGGATTTGTTTTCCCTGTAGAGAGAAGGGATATACAGCCAGTTTGTTGCACGTCTACAGGAGAAGAAAAGAGCAGATGTTGAGGATATAGACCTTGGAGTCACCCGCCAGGAGGGCCGGGTTACTTGTAGGGTCATTGCCAGAAGCCCGGAGCCAAGTTCCAAGATAATGGGCCAGAGATGGGCTGAGACCCGGATATGGCTTAAAGCCCGTAGTACAATCTTTATTGTTATAGGAGAACTTGTAGTATAAGGCAAGTATTGTTTAGAGTCCGAGCCGGACACTCTTATGAGCCGGCCGAGACTCTAAGGGCCGCTGGGTGTCAACCTCCCTATATAAAGGGACGACCCGGCAGCGGTTTAGGGACGACAACAATCTGATCGAGAGCCGGGCATAGCTGTTTAGCTCCCTGGTTATCGAAACCCTGATTAATACCACCTCAACTGGACGTAGGCTTTTACCTTCACCTTAAGGGACCGAACCAGTATAAACCCTCGTGTTCCTTGTCCCACTTAACCCCTTCAAGCTTCCCAATTGCGATGGCTCCACGACTAAGTCCTAACCCGAGGACATCTACCGTGACAATTCCACGACAGTTGGCGCCCACCGTGGGGCTGGCGCACGGTGGATTTGAGTTCTTGAAGGGCAGCTTCGAAGGGCTCAAGGGATACGCTGTGGGCCGGATGACCAAGAGTCATCGCGGCAAGCTCTACATCGACGATGCGGACTGGGGCCCCGACGCCGGCTCAGTGGAGTACGGGTACCGGGTCCCCTTCGGTGGAATTCATGTCTTCATCGGCAAGATTGGAGAGCCGGGCCCCGAGCCGGATCTCCGCGCCGGTCTCATCGAAACGGCTCAGCGCGCACGACCCGCCCGGGCCCGGCCTGCCTTAAAGCGCGCTTTTGTGGGATGCATCCACGGAGGGCCCTCTGATCCATCTGGGTCTGGGGATGAGGCGGCCGCCGGCTCTGACGGCGAGTCGGCCGCTGATGAGTCAAACTCGTTGTACCAACTTCAAGATGGCAGGCTCATGAGTTATTCCGATGGCAGCGGTATTCCGGACCTTTTTGAGCCGCCAAGTCAGGTTGGAGTTTTTATGGCTGGTGCGCAGCCTGTTCAGAACCCCGCTTCCGGATCGGAAAACCCGGTGCCTTCCCCGGCTCAGGTGCTGATGGATCTCATGGATAAGATGACGGCCCTGTTAACCGCAACGGTCGACCCGGCGGATCAAGTTCAGCATGATGCGGTGGTGGCACAGCTAAAATTGGATCTGATAAAAGCTAAAGAGGACCTTGCAGCGGAAGGGATCAGACTGGCTGCGGAGCGGGCGGCGCTCGATGCCCGGACTCAGCTGATTCAGGCGCAGTCCTTGCAACTCACGATGGATCAGAACGCGGCCAATGAGGTCATGAGAAGGAGGCATCAAAAGGCTCAATCTCGACTCCCGCCGGTTTACGATCCGCGCAACCTCTTCAACACACCGAGTGCAGGGTCTAGTCACCCGCCGGGGGTCATAGCACCCGGATCTGGACCCCTTATTCAACCACGAGTGATGGGGACTCCCCAGGGCCCCCCCGCCCCGCCTCAGTATGTGCCAATACCCCCGGGCCATTATAATAACCCGCTGGAGAACATGGTCGCCGCAGCGGCACGGCTGGCGGCTCTGCCCGTTGATGGCGACTCTCCGACGGCTATTGAGACCTGCCGGGTCAGAGAACTCCTCCAGACAGCGCTGGCGCAGCAAGAGGCGTACTCCTACAGCCGGGATAGGATCCATTCAACCCCTCGTCTAGGGCAGAGCTCGAGTTACAGCCGGCACATGGTCTCGGCGACCGGCTCAAGTAATGTCCGACGCCATGACCCGCCCCCTGGTCATGGCCCGGCTCATAATGGAGCCTACTACGTAGCAGACCAAGCACGCCAGGAGGCGGAGCAGGCGCCTCAAGTGATGGCTTACCAGACCCCCCCGGCTTATCCGACGATGTCCGTTGATGCGGGTATCCCTACTAGAACCGGGGGTGTCCCGTGTTTGATGCCAGCTATCCGTAATGAACGTCTACCCAAGGACTTCAAAGGACCTAGGAAGGTGCCTAACTATACAGCAGACTTACAGCCGACAGCCTGGATCGAGAGTTATGAGATGGCTATGGAATTGCTGGAAGTCAGCGAGGCGGCCATGGCCAAATATTTCACCATGATGTTAGATGGAACTGCCCGCACGTGGTTGAAAGGGTTACCGCCGAACTCCATCGGGTCTTGGGCTGAGCTGAAAGCCCGGTTCATTCAGAACTTCAAAGATACCTGCAGGCAATCTATGTCAATCGTGGATCTGACTAACTGTAAGCAGCAGGAGGGTGAATCCACGACCCATTGGGTTCGCCGGGTCAAGGAGATCATACATTCATCGGATAAGATGGATGCCGGCTCTGCAGTCTTAATGTTGGAACAAAACTGTCGCTTTGTGCCCCTAAAGATGAAACTCGGGCGGCTTAAGCGTGACTGTACTGATATGGGTACACTGATGGCAGCTCTTGTCAAGTACGCCGATTCCGATGGTACCAAGGATCCCCCTTCAGATGATGAAAGGGCAGGGAAGGGAAAGAAGAACGGCAACGGCAAGGGTCCTCAGTTTAGCCCGGGGAACCAAGGAGGAGGCAAGCGCAAGGCCGATGGCAGCCTAGAGTTTGTAGCCAACACCAACTCTCAAGGTAATAACCAGCGACGCAAGGGGAGGCCCCCTCCCCGAGGCGGCGGGTCAGGACCTTCTCTGGAACAGCTGTTGAATGAACCTTGTCCGAGACACGGTTCTAGAGAGAAGCCAGCGACTCATCTGTGGAAGGATTGTGCTATCATGAAGGCCTTTAAAAACTACAATGGTCCGGGTGGCGGCTCAGGCGCCGGCGGCTTTCATGGCCCGGGCGGCGGGTCAAATTCCGGTCCTCAGAACGGTCAAGGGGGCTTTAATCAACAGTCTAGTCAGGGTCATCAACAGCAACAGGGGGCTATCAGACCAACCCAAAGCAGCTTAGCGGTGGACAGTATCACGTGTTCACCACTAGTTTGTGCAAACGAGACGAGAAGCTTCATAAGAGGGTTGTTAATGCTATTGAGCCGGCGGTTCCACGCTACTTACGGTGGTCGGAGCAGCCCATAGTGTGGAGTAGGGAGGATCACCCTCCCCGGGTGGATAACCCGGGCCACCTGGCCTTAGTGGTGGCTCCTCAAGTGGGAGGCTATAAGTTCACAAAGGTACTCATGGATGGAGGCAGCAGCATCAACATCCTCTATTATGAGACTTTCCGTCGTATGGGGCTAGTTGATAAGAACCTCAGCCAGTCAAATACTATCTTCCATGGTGTGGTACCCGGTAAATCGGCTTATCCAATCGGCAAGATCGAACTGGAAGTGGCCTTCGGTGATGAGAACAACTACAGGGTGGAGAAGTTGACCTTTGAGGTGGTCAAGATAAGAAGTCCTTACCACGCCATATTTGGACGGCCGGCTTACGCCAAGTTCATGGCACGGCCGTGTTATGTGTACTTACAACTCAAGATGCCGGGTCACAACGGGACCATTACGGTTCACGGCAGCCGGAAAGTGGCTCTGGAGTGTGAGGAAGGTGACGCGGCTTATGCAGAGTCTGTTTGTGCCACAGAAGAGTTGAAATTTTATAAAGACAATGTTGACCCAACAGATATGACCTCTCTGAAAAACCCAACCACGGAGAATGAACCAGCAATGAAGTTTAAATCAGCCGATGAGACTAAACTTGTTGATTTTGTTCCAGGTGACTCGTCTCAGCAGTTCAGCATCAGTGCAAATCTGGACCCGAAATAGGAAGGCGCGCTCATCGAATTCATCCGTGAGAATAGGGACATCTTCGCATGGGAACCTTCTGACATGCCAGGTGTACCTAGAGAACTCGCTGAGCACACTCTCAATGTTGATCCAAAATTTAAGCCGGTCAGACAGTTCCTTCGACGGTTTAACGAAGAGAGGCGGAAGGCTATTGGTGAAGAAGTGGCCCGGCTTTTGGCGGCCGGGTTCATTGTTGAGGTTTTTCACCCAGAGTGGTTGGCTAACCCGGTGCTTGTACTTAAGAAGAACGACACCTGGCGGATGTGTGTGGACTACACGGACTTGAACAAGGCGTGTCCGGCTGATCCTTTTGCTCTCCCCCGTATTGATCAGATCATTGATGCTACGGCAGGTTGTGCACGCTTAAGTTTCTTGGATGCCTATTCCGGGTATCATCAGATTAAGATGGCAGTTAAGGACCAGGAGAAGACGGCGTTCATCACTCCCTTTGGAGCCTTCTACTATGTCTCTATGCCCTTTGGGCTCAAGTGTGCGCAGGCGACTTACCAGCGTTGTGTACAGAATTGTCTCCATAAACAGATCGGGCGCAATGTTCACGCTTACGTGGACGATATTGTGGTTAAGTCCATCAAGGAGGAAACCCTGATAGATGACTTAAGGGAAACCTTCGATAATCTCCGGGTCTACAAGATGATGCTTAACCCGGCTAAATGTGTTTTTGGTGTTCCTGCGGGCAAGCTATTGGGCTTCTTGGTTTCTGACAGAGGAATTGAAGCTAACCCGGAGAAGATCAAAGCTATCACTTCTCTAGCTAAGCCGGCATGTATAAATGATGTTCAGCGTTTGGCAGGTCGCATCGCTGCTTTAAGCCGGTTCATAAGCCGCTTGGGTGAGAAGGCTATGCCCTTATATCAGTTGATGAAGAAAACGGATAACTTTGTCTGGAATGATGCAGCTAATACCGCCTTCGAGGATTTGAAAAAGCAACTGGCAGAGCCCCCCGTCCTTGCTGCTCCGGTTGATAAGGAGCCCTTGCTACTGTATGTGGCGGCAAACACACGAGCCGTCAGTGTGGCTATGGTGGTGGAGCGTAAGGAGACGGGTAAGGAGCATCCGGTTCAGCGGCCGGTTTATTATGTCAGTGAGGTGCTTATTGAGTCCAAGCAGCGATACCCGCACTGGCAGAAGCTTGTATATGGTGTGTTCATGGCGAGCCGGAAACTCAAGCATTATTTTCAGGGTCATCCCATCACTGTGGTCAGTTCTGCCCTCTTGGGGATATTATCCAGAACCGAGAGGCTACAGGGAGAATTGCTAAGTGGGCTATTGAGCTTGGGCCTCATGGCCTCAAATATGTGCCACGCACTGCTGTTAAGTCTCAGGCTTTGGTGGATTTTATTAATGATTGGACAGAGTCACAAGTGCCTGAGCAGAAGCCGGATAACACCTATTGGACTATTCACTTTGATGGGTCCAGGCAGCTGGAGGGCTCGAGGGCTGGTGTTGTATTGGCTTCCCCTAGGGGTGACAAGTTCCAGTATGTGCTACAATTGATGTTTCCTTGCACTAACAATGCGGCTGAATACGAGGCCTTACTCCACGGTCTTCGGGTGGCTAAGGAGATGACCTTAAGCTGGGTACGGTGCTTTGGGGACTCAGATTTGGTGGTTCAACAAGTATCAGGCACTTGGGATTCTAAGGATCCCCTCATGGCGGCTTATCGCCGCGAGGTTGATGCCATTGCTGGGCACTTTCAGGGATATCAAGTGGAGCACATTGACCGCAGGAAGAATGAGGCGGCTGATGCTTTAAGCCGGCTCGGCTCTCAGCGAAAGCCGGTGTCGCCTAACACTTTCCTGGATGTCCTACATAACCCTTCGGTTAAGTTGCCTACAGAGGAGGACTTGGCTATCCCTGACCCGGAGGCACGACTGGTGGCGGTTCTTCATGTCATACCAGACTGGACAATGCCGTACTTGGTTTATATAACCCGGGGAGAGTTGCCTGAGGATGAAACTTTGGCCAGGCAAATAATCCGGCGGGCCAAGTCAATGATTGTTATCAACGGCGAGTTGCATCATCGCAGTGTTTCAGGGGTATTTCAGCGTTGTATTTCCCCTGAGGAAGGTCAAGAGATCTTGCGCGAGATCCATGAAGGGGATTGCGGCCATCATGCCGGCTCAAAATCCCTTGTGGCCAAGGCATTCCGTCATGGTTTTTATTGGTTGACGGCTCACGCTGATGCGGAGGACTTGGTCAGTAAGTGTGATGGTTGTCAGAGGTTCTCCCGACGGGCTCATGTGCCGGCTCAGGAATTGAGGATGATCCCGATCACTTGGCCCTTTGCGTTCTGGGGGCTTGATATGGTCGGGCCTTTTAAACGGTCCAGGGATAAGAAGACCCACCTCTTGGTGGCAGTGGACAAATTCACGAAGTGGGTGGAAGCTGAGCCAGTTAGCAAGTGTGATGCAGCCACGGCGGTTCAATTTATGAAAAAGGTGATCTTCCGCTTCGGCTTTCCGCACAGCATCATAACAGACAATGGCACTAATCTGCCCAAAGGCGCTATGGAGGAGTTTTGTCAACGAGAGCATATCCGGCTTGATGTTTCTTCAGTGGCTCATCCCCAGTCCAATGGTCAAGCTGAGAGAGCTAACCAGGAGATTCTGAAGGGCATCAAACCCCGGCTTTTGGTCCCTTTGCAACGGACGCCGGGTTGTTGGGTGGAGGAGTTGCCCTCCGTCTTATGGAGCATCAACACTACTCCTAACAGGTCTACTGGCTTCACGCCTTTCTTCATGGTTTATGGGGCAGAAGCGGTCCTCCCTAGCGACATCCGTCATGATTCACCTCGTGTGGCGGCTTATGTTGAGACGGACAATGAACAGGCGCGCCAAGTTGCTCTGGACTTGTTGGATGAACAGCGTGATGTCGCAGCAGCCCGTTCAGCGATTTACCAACAAGACCTGCGCCGTTATCATAGCCGCCGGGTCAAAACCCGGGTCTTCCAGGAAGGCGACCTTGTGCTCCGGCTCATCCAGGATCAAACAGATGCACACAAATTATCCCCACCTTGGGAAGGGCCCTTTGTGGTCAGTAAGAACTTGCACAACGGGTCATATTACCTCATTGATGTTCGGGAGCGTAAAGATTTGCGTAAATCTGAGGAGGACACCCGTCGGCCGTGGAATATCGCTCAGCTTCGGCCTTATTACACTTGAGCTACCGGCTCTTGTGGTGTACATATTTATCTCAGACATATATATATATTATGATTAGCAATAAAGCAGGACCTCTGTCCTTTTTTCTCCTCCAAATATACATGTCATACTAATTTGAAAGGAGGATCCGGCTTATGATCGCATTTGAGTCTAGCCGTAAGCAGTAAGATCACTTGGGGGCTTCCTGTTCAAACATGGGTCGTATTCGAACCAAAGAGAACATAGCTGTCGATACCCATTTGATTGGCAAAGTGCCAAGCTCATTGGGAGGTTGCCTTTGGTCATATTTGAATCATAGTGTAACCCCTCTGAGAACCGACGTGGATCGTATTCGAATCAGCGTCGTTAAACAATTTTCAGAATCACTTGGGGCCTTCCTGTTCAAACATGGGTCGTATTCGAACCCAAGAGAACATAGCTGTCGGTACCCTCTTGATTGGCATCGCCACACCCATTGGGGGCTATATGATCGTATCCGAATCTTGGCTTAAACCCCTTTCGGGCCGGGTCTCTGGTCGTATTCGAACTGGAAGCCCCTAAGTTCCGATTTATCGCAAAGTCTACTCTGATTATGACAACGTGTGCATGGCCGGGTTTTGCTTGACCGGCTTAATTTTGGAGTTATCTTGTTAATTGAACATCCTGGATGTCATCAAGACAAGTCCATTAGAGTTAAGATACCAACCATGCTACCCGGGTGATTTAATCCGGAGGGTGGTAAGCCGTCTTGAGACTTGTGATTTACCTTTCTATGTAGATGCTTGAAGGTACTTTTTTAAAGGTTGAGAAGCACGAAGGATAATTATGACCCGGAGGAGCATCAAAAGAATGACTTCAAAGGATTTCAGCATTCATTACGTGCACGATGGCACGGCAGAGATAAATTGTTGCACTTATTCTATTACAAAAATCTTTCAAAGTTTCAAGGGTGGAGCGTTGTTTGGTGAGCCGCTAGCCGGTTTATGACGCCTGCTGAGTCGAAGTCCCCGGCTCATCTTCTGCTCCGGCTGATCCCAAGGCTTCGAAGGTCGACGATTTCCAGTTGATGCCACTGAGAGCTTCGAACTGAGCTTCTTCGTCAATTAACCCGTCCGGGTCAATCTCGGGGGCGTAGGTGTGTTGGCGAGCCGGAGGAATCAGACTAAGAGCTTCATAGCGAGGGGTTGGAATCCTCTGATTCTCCGCGTTGTACCCCGGCTGATACTTGGTTAAGTCGGTGTCGTTCCCGATGATGGTGGCCACCGGGCGTACAGCCTTCACGCATGCCGCGAAATCCTTCTGGTCGAAGGTGGAGCCGTCTTCCTTCAGGCTGGGGTAACCCAGGGCGATGTCTGCCGGGTCTAGCTCCGGCAGGAAGGCTTTGGCCCGGCTCAGCGCGGCAATTGCTCCGGATCTTGCGGAGGCTCGACGTAGCTCTTGGATTCGCTGTGGCAAAACTGCGAGCCGGCGCAGGACTTCAGCTAGATGGGTTGGCACCTCATTGGATAGGGCCACCACAGCTAAGGCGCGCTGTGACCCGGTGTAGAGTTGTTCCACCAGGGTGTACACGGCCTTTAGCTTGGTGACCACGCTCTGGTTGAGGGCACTCCTGGGACCTGTTTAATAAAGGTCAGGTAAGCCGGTGATAAGGGTGAATCGTAACATGTGCAGACTTGATGAAAGCCGGTGAGGCGATTTACCGAAGATAGCAGCCACCATTTGGGAAACCTGGTGCTTTAGACCGGAGAGCTCAGCGGTCTTCTCAGTGAGGGCCTTCTCCGCCTGTTCTGCCCGGGTCACCAGTGCGGCTTTCTCCTCAGCCCAGGCCTTCCGCTCAGCGTCGAATTCAGTCTTCAATTTCTCCTGAGCGGCGATGCTGGAGACAAACTTGGCATTCGCCTTCCGGGTCTCCATCTCTTGAGTTTTTAACCGGCTCTTGAGACCCGCAAGGTCTGACTCAAATTTCTTGCCAGTAGCCTGTATATATTTCCGGGTTATTAAACAGTCATTATATAAGTTCCAAGCACTTTCCAAGCAAAGACACTTGGCACTTGGGGGCTAATGCATATTGAACGTGTCTATCTACGTGCTGCTGGTTCAATTAAGTAAGCCGGACTCTAAGTCTACAACATATGCCAAGTATAAGTTATAGACTTGGGGGCTAGCATGACAAGGATCACTATGCGGAAAGTAAGAAGACAGCAGAAGGTTACCTCAGACTTTTGTTGGATCTGATTGACCATGGCGATCTCCGCGTCCCGGCTCTTGTGAACCTGGCTGATGTAGCCAGAAACGAGCTCTCCAATGCTCAAATCGGGGTAGCCCGAGAGATCCAGATTCGCCCGGTGGGGTCGCAGCAGCTCCCCCTTCGCGGAGCATTGGGCCAGTGCGGTCGGCCTCCCCGGCTCAACATACTCCGTCCAGGTAATTACCACGTCCGGGTCGTTAGCCGGTGGGGTTGAGCCGGAGGCCTCCGGATTAGCTGACGCTTCGGTCGTTGTCTTGGTGGTCGGGGCAGGGGCTTCAGGCGCCGTATCCATGGGAATGGTGGCTTCGGAGGCGGTTGGTGGCTCTTGAGCCGTCGTTTCCGGCTCCGGCAAGTCTGGCACTCCGGCTGACCTGGTCTTCTTTGCTCTTTTGGTGAGCTTTGCTTGGGCACTAAAAAGACAGAAGTGTTAGGCATACAAAGAGTAAATACACACAGATAATGTAAGGTGATTGTTATTACCCGGGTGCAGTCTTGAAGGCCGGCAGACTTGACTGCATGGAGTCACCCGAAGAGGGGGAGGTCTCCTAGTAATTGGAGTCAGAAGAATTAAGTGGTTGATGGATAACACCCGCCAACGGATGAACAGGGTACAAGTGAGAAAAGACCTCGGTGCAATGCTTCCTTGTCGCGTCGGGTAACCCGGCGGAGAGGTCGGTGTCCTTGCGGGCCCGGGTGAGACGCCGGCTTTCGTGAACCTGCTGCTTCAAAAGAAATTGAGGGTCTTGATGAGCTAATGGATGAGAAAAGCTTACTTTCCGGGTTACCCTTCGGACTTTCAGCTGTGGCAAAGGCTCCGAGTCGGAGGGGAGTAATGTTACCTCTTCAATCACCGGGTTACTGGCGCCGGTGTCATCCTGTCAATAAGCAAAATGATGGTAAAGTGGACAGCAGCAAACAATAAATACGGAAAGAGTTTAAAGGTTTAAGGGTTACCTCTGACTCGGAGCTATCGCTTAATTGCAGCAGCTCCGAAGCAGTGGGTCTGTTTCCCTTTTTGCGAGGGGCGGCTCTCTTGGCGGCTTTCTTCGCCTTCCTGGCCCTCTTGGCCGCCTCATGGTCATACTTGACCCGCCAGAATTTATCATCAGCCTGAGAAATACAGTAATGAGTTCTTAGTAAGATGACAGGTAAAAAAATGGAAAGGTTAAAGTCAGCGGCTTACCGCTGGGGCTGGATTGGTCTTGCAGAACGGGGCTAGCCCGGTTTTTCCACAGTCTGCCAGGCTCTCGTTTAATAGAGCCTTGGTCTCTTCTTCGGCAACGTCTTCTGGAAGGTCGTTGCGACTGTGCCTCTGCGGGTCATCCTTTCGCCCGGTGTACTCACACATTAAGCCGGGGCGGCGGCTCAATGGGATCACCCGCCATGAGATCCAGACCCGGACCAGGTCTATTCCGTTCAGACCGTTGCCTAGCAGGGCCTTGATCTTATTGATCGTTGGAAGCAGAGGCTGGTGTTCCGCGGCAGTCAGCTTGTCGGATAGCGGATGAGTCGGCTCCAGGCGCGTTGGGCGAAAGCCGGGCAGCGGGCTCTCATCAGCCGAGGACGTGTCTTGGCAGTAGAACCAAGTCATGTTCCAGTCCTTGGGGTGACTTGGCGGTTCTGCGTAAGGAAATAGACAGTCCCTGCGCCGTTGGATGGAGATGCCGCCTAACTCTAGACTTGGACCGTTTGCGCACTCGGTTTGGCGGTTCAAATAAAACAGCTCTCTGAAGAGCAGCAGACTCGGCTCTTCTCCAAGATATACTTCACAAAAAACTTGGAAGTTGCAGATGTTGGATATGGAATTGGGTCCTATATCCTGAGGCCGAAGGTCAAAGAAGTTGAGCACGTCCCGGAAGAATTTTGAGCCGGGCGGTGCGAAGCCCCGGCTCATATGGTCTGCAAAGATCACTACCTCCCCGTCCCTCGGCTGAGGTCTTTCTTCGGACGGGTCAGGGGCACGGTAGGACATCACTTCCTTCTTGGGCAGATATCCGGACTTAACAAAGTTGGCCAGGGTCTCTTCGGTGACGTTGGATTTCATCCAGTTGCAAGTGATGGGAGCCTTGGGAGGCATGGTGACGGTTGGTGGTCTATGAGGAAGAGAAAAGTGTCCGGGTTAATTATAAGCCGGGGATTATCATTCAAACTACAGTGACGGCTTATGAAGGGGACTAATGATATATATTGATATGGTGGATTATCTAAGCTGTCGGGGCTTTCAGGTTAAGTTGGTCATCTACGGCTTACTGCAGTTAAGTCGGAGGATTTTACAGAGCATGGTTCTCTTTAAACCGGACATGTAAGCCGCCGAGATTCAATGGTTGCGTTTTTACTAAGTGTGGTAAACAGGTTTCACATACTACCGTAACTTTTTTTGGATCAAAATAGTCGGAGCAGAGAAAATTTTCTAGACCTAAAAAATAGAGGCAGGAGAAGTTCTTGAGGTTGAACACAGTTCTTATGCAGTAAAAAGAGGATTTCTTGCAGATGAAATGAGTTCCGAACGTCTACCGCAGTGGTTTTACGCAAGGATAAAGATCAACCGACTACAGTGGTGACGAGGACTGCCGAGTTTCTGGGCAAAGGTGACGAACACGAAGAACGGGAGGACCCCTACCACAGATCTGTTCTAGCAAGGCAGAGAAGACTCACCGGAGTTGAGGAAGAGCGAAGGTCGCCGCCGTTATCTGGTCCAGGTCAGGGTGATGCAGCGGCCGGGTCGATGAAGATCAGGGGCGCGACGGCGGCGGCGGCGGCAGAAGCTCGGGCAGAGGAACGACAGCGCGAGGAAGAAGAAGGAGAGTGTGAGAAGAGAGTGCCGGGCCGGCCTATTTATAAGGTAAGTCATAAGTGGGCGCGAGATTCAAGGAGACCACGGCGTGGTTATCTCCCCCTCACGGCGCCTCGATTTTTGCAAAGACAGTAAAAGCAGAGATCCGTTGCGGATCTGGCGGAGTAAAAAACGGACTTAATGGAGGATGATGTCACGGCGGATTATCCGGAGTCCGGAGAATGACGTCACACCGGGTTATGGCCTTCACACGAACGGTAAGCCGGAGATTTTTTCTGTCGGCAGAGTTGAAGATTGACACGAGCCGGCTCAAGTCAATCTGGGGCCTAATGTTGAGGATATAGACCTTGGAGTCACCCGCCAGGAGGGCCGGGTTACTTGTAGGGTCATTGCCAGAAGCCCGGAGCCAAGTTCCAAGATAATGGGCCAGAGATGGGCTGAGACCCGGATATGGCTTAAAGCCCGTAGTACAATCTTTATTGTTATAGGAGAACTTGTAGTATAAGGCAAGTATTGTTTAGAGTCCGAGCCGGACACTCTTATGAGCCGGCCGGGACTCTAAGGGCCGCTGGGTGTCAACCTCCCTATATAAAGGGACGACCCGGCAGCGGTTTAGGGACGACAACAATCTGATCGAGAGCCAGGCATAGCTGTTTAGCTCCCTGGTTATCGAAACCCTGATTAATACCACCTCAACTGGACGTAGGCTTTTACCTTCACCGTAAGGGGCCGAACCAGTATAAACCCTCGTGTTCCTTGTCCCACTTAACCCCTTCAAGCTTCCCAATTGCGATGGCTCCACGACTAAGTCCTAACCCGAGGACATCTGCCGTGACAATTCCATGACAGCAGAGGTTAGAGAAACAGGGAGATAATGATGAAACCAGGGGAGGGGGTGCACTCACCGGACGAGAGGAGGCCGACATGGCCACCGGCGCGGGAGCCGACGCCCGAACCCTAGCTATGGGGGAGGGTCGCGGGTAGGCTTTGGTGGCCGCGAGGGCCGGATCTAGCCGGATGGGAGGGTGCCGCAATGTGAGGGGGCCTGGGGCTGTGCTTCAGGGTGGCGAGATTTTCCGGACGTCGCTTGAATCAGCCGCCGCACGTTGAGCAGCGAGGAGCCGCGTGAAGAGAGACATGGGTCGCGAGAGGGATGGGTGGGTAGGGATGATGTGGATCTGGCAGCCTCCGGAGCTGCGAGGTAGGAGGATGGGAGGGGGAGGGCCGGTGGCGAGGTGGATCGGAGGAGATAGACAAAGTGGTGGTGGCGGCGGTTTGGGAGAGATAAGGGCGGGGGCTCTGTATTTCGCGCGTCTCTTTCTCTCTTTCTCTCTCTCCTTTCCTCAGTTTTTTTCTCAATTGTACCACGATAGGGTCATGAGCTGCAACTCTACATCGCATATGCTGCATCGCTTATATGCGTATCTATGGAAAATTTTGCAACGTATAGTCAAAACGTTGTTGAATTTGTGTTGCTTTATAGAGGGTATCCTTGTAGTGTTTCTTCAAGAATAGCAACGGGGTGCTCATGATAAGACAGATCTTCTTGGAGGTCAATCTCTTCGAAGTTGATAGTGCGCTCAGGAGTCTTGAAGCACTTGCGGAGCTGTGACACGTGGAACACATCGTGCACGTTCGCGAAGTTGGAAGGAAGCTCAAGTTGATAGGCGAGGTCGCCTCTTTTGCCAATGATCTTGAAAGGACCCACGTATCTAGTGGCAAGCTTCCCTTTGATACCGAAGCGACGAGTGCCTTTCATTGGAGAGACGCGGAGGTAAACATGGTCTCCGATCTCGAAAGCCAAATCACGGTGCTTACTATCATAGTAACTCTTCTGGCGCGATTGCGCGGCTTTGAGATTTTCACGGATGACTTTACACATTTCTTCAGCTTCAATGATTAAGTCATTGCCAAGAAGTTGGCGTTCACCAGTCTCTGACCAATTGAGAGGAGTACGGCACTTTCTGCCATAGAGAATCTCGAATGGGGCCTTGCCCGAACTCGCTTGGAAGTTGTTGTTGTAGGAGAATTCGGCATATGGAAGACAATCTTCCCATTTCATGCCAAAGGAAATGACACAAGCCCTGAGCATATCTTCAAGAATTTGATTGACTCGCTCGACTTGGCCCCTAGTTTGAGGATGGAAAGCTGTGCTGAAGCGAATATTTGTGCCCATGGCCTTCTGGAAGGAGTCCCAGAACTTAGAGGTGAAGATGCTTCCATGATCTGAAGAAATCAATTGTGGAATGCCGTGCAAGGAGATAATTCTGGAGGTGTATAGCTCTGCCAACTGAGCTGCTGTGATGGATTCTTTGATTGGAAGGAAATGAGCCACTTTAGAAAGCTTGTCGATGACAAGGAAGATAGCATCATTTCCGCGCTTGGACTTGGGAAATCCAGTCACGAAGTCCATTTCGATATGATCAAACTTCCACTCTGGGATAGCAAGAGGTTGGAGGAGACCAGCTGGTCGTTGGTGTTCTGCTTTCACTCTTCGACAGACATCACATTCATTCACGAATTGAGCGATTTCTCGCTTCATTCGAGTCCACCAATACGACTGCTTGAGGTCATGGTACATCTTCGTACTTCCAGGATGAATGGAAAGAAGAGAATTGTGTGCCTCGTTCATAATGACTTTCCTTAGATCAGCTTTAGGAACCACAATCCGGTCCTCGAAGAATAAAGTGTCTCTGTCATCAATGCGATAGCACTTGTATTTGGAAAGACCCTTGTCGATACCACGTTTCACCTTCTTCACCATGGCATCAAGAAGTTGTGCCTCACGAATTTGATCTTCCAAAGTAGGAGATACTATGAGGTTGGCAAGAAAGCCTTGAGGAACAACTTGGAGATTCAGCTTGCGGAAAGCTTCACAAAGATCCGGTTGGAACGGCTTGAGAATTAAGCTGTTGCAATAAGCCTTCCTGCTTAAAGCATCTGCAATGACATTGGCTTTGCCTGGAGTATATTCAATACTCGGATTGTACTCTTGAATCATTTCGACCCATCGAGCCTGCCTAAGGTTGAGGTTGGGCTGAGTGAAGATGTACTTGAGACTCTTGTGATCGGTGAATATGTCCACTTGTCTTCCCAACAAGAGATGTCTCCACGTTATTAATGCATGGACAACTGCCGCCAACTCAAGATCGTGAGTGGGGTAGTTCTTTTCATTGGGCTTCAACTGACGAGAGGTATAGGCCACAACTTTCTTCTCTTGCATTAACACAGCACCGAGACCTTGGAGAGAAGCATCACAGAAAACTTCAAATGGCTTGGATTCATCAGGAGGAGTTAAGACAGGAGCTGTGACAAGTTTCTTTTTGAGAGTGTTGAAAGCAACGTCACACTCAGGAGACCAGACATACTTCACATGCTTCTGGAGGAGGTTGGAAAGAGGCTTTGCAATCTTGGAGAAATTCTCAACGAATCTTCGGCAATAGCTTGCAAGACCAAGAAAACTGCGGAGCTGCTTGACATTCTGAGGAGGTTCCCAATTCACAATTGCGGACACCTTCTCGGGGTTAACAGCGATGCCCTTGGCAGAGATGATGTGACCAAGGTAAAGAACTTCATCGAGCCAAAACTCACATTTGGAGAACTTCGCATAGAATTGATACTCTCTGAGCATGTCGAGCACCAATCGCAAATGTTTGGCATGGTCCTTCTTATTCTTGGAGAAAACCAAGATATCATCGAGATACACCAGGACGAATTCATTGGTATAGGGGTTGAAGATGAAATTCATCATCCGAGAGAATGTTGGAGGAGCATTGACAAGGCCGAAAGACACGACAGTATATTCATAAGAACCAAAGCTTGTTCTGAATGCTGTCTTGGGAATATCTTCTTCACGAATGCGAATCTGATGATAACCCATACAGAGGTCAAGCTTGGAGAATACTTTAGCACCTTTGAGTTGCTCGAATAGCTCATTGATGTTGGGAAGTGGATACTTGTTCTTGATTGTCTTCTTGTTGAATGGACGGTAGTCGACACAAAGTCGGTCCGTGCCATCCTTCTTCTTTACAAAAAGAACACCACAACCCCATGGAGATGAACTCGGTCTGATCAAACCCAGACGCTCTTGTTCATCGAGCTGTTTCTTCAATTCCTTCAGCTCGTTAGGTCCAAGCTTGTATGGACGCTTGCAAACGTGTTCAGTGCCTGGCTCAAGATCGATAACGAACTCAACTGGCCGGTGAGGAGGCATACCCGGAAGCTCTTCTGGAAGGACATCTTGGTACTCACAAACGACTGGAATTTGAGAGATGGCATTCAATTCGCCCTTCTCATTGAGAGAAAATAACCGAATGGTTTCATCACGAGCGGCATAAATAATCACATCCTCAGAAGAGTGTGTCAATTGAATTTCCCTGGCAGCAAATCAAGTTGAGCCTTGTGCTTAGAAAGCCAGTCCATCCCGAGAATTAGATCAATATCCGAGTCACCAAGAACAACTGGAGAAGACAGAAATTTATAGTTCCCCATCTTGATGGAAACATCCGGAGCAACCAAACTAGAAGTCAAAAGCTTTCCCGGAGAAACAACTTGCATAACTTTGGATAAAATCTCTGTGTCAACATTGTGCTTCGATGCAAATGGGTATGACAAGAAAGAATGCGATGCACCAGTATCAAATAAGACTTTTGCAGGAATATCATTAACTGGAAGATTACCCATTATCACATCAGTAGATTCCTCTGCTTGAGCTGCATTCATCATGTTCACCTTAGCAGACTTTGGATTATGCTTGACCACTGCATTGCTGGAAGATCTGACAGGAGGAGGAGGCGGAAGGCGCCTTTGGTTGAAGCACTTGTTAGCATAGTGACCTTTCTGCTGACACTTGTTGCAAGTCACCTCTGAGAGTGGACGGTGATAAGGAGCATTGGACTTTGGAGCTTGATTCTGAGACTTGTTCTGATAGCCAGAGTTGGAAGAGTGGGAAGAACCATGGCCACCTTTGTTCTTCTGCTGGTAAGACTAACGAAACGGAGGAGGAGGAGGCAACCAGAACTTATGTTGCTTAGCTGCCACAAGTGAGGAAGAAGAAGACTGAACTGCGTCTCTGACTCTCTTCTTAGAAGCCTCACACTTGAGCTGAGCAGCCTCTTGCTTCAGTGCCATATTATAGAATTGATCAAACTGAGTAGGCTCAACAAGAACGAGAGCTAACTGCAGATCCTCTCTAAGGCCACCTCTGAAGTGATAGATCATGCTCTTTTCATCAGGAACGTCTTGTTTAGCGAAGCGAGCAAGTTTCTGAAACTGGATGTTGAATTGATACACAGACATGTTGCCTTGCTTGAGATTGCGGAACTCCTCACGCTTGCTCTCAACAACACTTTGTGGAATGTGGTGAGCTTTGAAGTCCCGACAGAAGTCAGTCCAAGTGATCACACGACCTTCTCTGGAATCTTTGTATTGTTGATACCAATCAGCAGCTTGGTCCTTGAGCTGAAAAGAAGCGAACTTGACATAGTCCTCAGGCCTGACATTGCTACATTCAAAATGCTTGTTGATGTCCACGAGCCAATCATCGGCATCCGTGGCCTCGGCACAGTAGCTGAAAGACTTGGGCTGATTTGCGAGAAACTGGTTGAGGGTAGCGAAGTGAGGCTGATTGTTGCCTTGACCTAGATTGCCTTGATTGCCTTGCCCTTGGGTGCGTTCTTGCAATAGTTGCAGAATCATCTGAGCATTGGAGTTGGTGGCTGCCATGATAGCTTGCCATGCCTCTGGAGGCGGAGGTGGTGGCAGAGGGTTCGCTTGACTCCCTTCATTGCGATCCGGATTCTGACGCGTTGGCGGAGCCATCCTGAAGAGGGTGACATCCGTTAGCATCTTGATAGACAAATAGACAAGTAGAATCAACGGATAGAAATTGCAACATATAGTCTTCACAATAAACATTCGAACGAAGATGAACGAATGAATTCCATAGTAAATCATCACACTTCCATAAGTTGAGAAGCCACTTCGAAGAAGATATGGAATCAACATTTGACTTCGAAGCAACTCGAATACCACAATTCAAAACAAAACAAAGTATTGGCTTGCAGAATAAGCCGGAACAAACATATGATAGATATTTCGTCCGAAGTTTTCGTGGTGGGGCCCACACGGGCTCAATCATACAGCACCATCATGTACAAGGCTGTGCACATGACATACGAAGCGTCCCCGAGTCGCCATAGCCAAGGACTCTTTAAGACACTACGAGACCACTGTAAAACCAACCGTGTACAGGCGGACCACTAGACGTCGAACCCCAATCTCATATCATGCGTCTATCGGAAAGATATCCTAAGAGCTACTTGAATTCCCACTTATAAGCTCCCGAAACTTTCTGGTTATGCAATCTGGTGTTGGGGATACAGGGGACACAAAATATATCCCCAAACTAGCAATCCGTAGATCCAGCTGTATCCATCCATCAACACATAACCAAGAAACCTTCAGAAATCGTGTACCTCAACCTTCGAAAAGCATCCGTTATACAAGTTATGGCAATACTCCCGAACTCCTGCCCCAGTACTGGGTGGCGTCGAGGTGATCTCACCAACAACTGCATAAAAGAGATTTCGATATCGGCGAAACTCAGGTATTCCAGAACTGCAACGATAAAATTGTGACGACAACACCTCGGAGCTCAACTCCCCGGGACACTGCCACAACCCCTAAATGTCAGGAGGCACCAAGAACAATGTTCTCGTCACACAACCATCGGAACGATTCTAAGATACCCGCGTGATCCTAAAAAAAAATTAGTGAAATTTGAGGACAGAATAGTCAAAACTTCTACGTCAGGAGACCTCACTAGAGCGACGAAGGGACTGAGGAGTAAAAAGAATCCTACTCTCCGATATATATATATATATATATATATACCTAATACTCAAAACATTTTGTTCTAGACTCAACAACGCCAGCGATTCGATCAAGCAGGGGGCTCCTAAGTCGGGGATGGCTCTGATTACCAACTTGTAACGCCCACGATGCGGCTATATCTCCCACGTGTCGAGGCACGACTTAGAGGCATAACCGCATTGTGGTTTTGTCGCAAGAAGGGTCATCTTCACACAATCCCATGTAATGAACAAGAATGGGATAAAGAGTTGGCTTACAATCGCCACTTCACACAATACATAAATATAATCCATGCATCATCCAAAATACACACATAGACCGACTACGGTCAAGATCCAAATGAAAATAAGATAACCCCAAATGCTAGATCCCCGATCGTCCCAACTGGGCTCCACTACTGATCATCAGGAAAAGACACATAGTAACGACCACGTTCCTCATCGAACTCCCACTTGAGATCGATCCCATCATCTGCACTGGCATCGTCGGCACCTGCAACTGTTTTGGTAGAATCTGTGAGTCACGAGGACTCAGCAATCTCACACCCGCGAGATCAAGACTATTTGAGCTTATAGGAAAGGATGGTGTAATGAGGTGGAGCTGCAGCAGGCAATAAGCATTTATGGTGGCTAACATACGCAAAAGAGAGCGAGAAGAGAACTAACGGAACGGTCGTCATCTAGTAATGATCAAGAAGTGATCCTGAACTCCTACTTACATCATTCATAACACAAACCGTGTTCACTTCCCGGACTCCGCCGAGAAGAGACCATCACGGCTACACACACAGTTGATGTATTTTAATTGGGTCAAGTGACAAGTTCTCTACAACCGGACATTAACAAATTCCCATCTGCCTCATAACCGCGGGCACGGCTTTCGAAAGATAATACCCTGCAGGGGTGTCCCAACTTAGCCCATCATAAGCTCTCACGGTCTACGAAGGATAAACCTTCTCCCGGAAAGACCCAATCAGTCTCGGAATCCCGGTTTACAAGACATTTCGACAATGGTAAAACAAGACCAGAAAAGCCGCCCGATGTGCCGACAAATCCTGATAGGAGCTGCACATATCTCGTTCTCAGGGCACACCGGATGAGACATCCTACGAGTAAAACCATACCTCGAGTTTCCAAGAGGGGCCCCCGCAGTCTACTCAGTTCGGACCAACACTCGAAGGAGCACTGGCCCGGGGGGTTAAAATAAAGATGACCCTCGGGCTCGCGAAAACCCGGGGGAAAAGGCTTAGGTGGCAAATGGTAAAACCAAGGTTGGGCCTTGCTGGAGGAGTTTTATTCAAGGCGAACTGTCAAGGGGGTCCCATAAATCACCCAACCGCGTAAGGAACGCAAACTCAAGGAACATAATACCGGTAAGACAGAAACTAGGGCGGCAAGAGTGGAACAAAACACCAGGCATAAGGCCGAGCCTTCCACCCTTTACCAAATATATAGATGCATTAATATAAAAAGAGATATTGTGATATCCCAACATATCCATGTTCCGACATGGAACAAACTTCAACTTCACCTGCAACTAGCAACGCTATAAGAAGGGCTGAGCAAAAGCGATAACTTAGCCAAACAATGGTTTGCTAGGAAATGATAGTTAGAGGCTGACATGGCAATATGGGAGACATGATAAAGCAAGTGGTAGGTAGCGCAGCATGGCAAAGAACGAACAACTAGCAAAGCAAAGATAGAAGTGATTTTGAGGGGTGGTCATCTTGCCTGCAAGGTTCTCAGAGTTGTCGAGAGCTTGATCCTTGTAAGCGTACTCAACAGGTTCCTCGTTCACGAACTCGTCTCCCGGATCTACCCACAACAAGAACACAAGCAAACGGAACCACAATCAATCACAGGAAAAGCACAAGCAACATGATGCAAAACATGTAAGATATGCGAGATATGATATGCGATGCATATGCGTGCTCCGGAAGGAAAGTGATGAACAAGACAGTAACTTGGCAAACCAAGCATGCCACTAGAAAGATGAGATGATTTCGGTCGAAATCGATATAAAGATCACCGAAAACGGATGCACGGTTTGCAAATGGCAAGCAAAACAAGAATGACACGAATCTGCGATTAACAGCAAGATAGCACATAGAATGCAACAAGTAACAATGCAACAGCACCCCAACATATCAACAAATAATATGACACTAATCTACAGGAGATGCTTGACAAAAGATGAACACTGAGCTACGGCTAGATCACAACATAACAAGCTCAAAGAAGCATGACAAAAGTGCAAAAGATATCAAGTTCACAGCCTTGGTGAAATTACTGGACATGACTGAAACAGTATCAGGTAGCAATGTTCAGAGCACGAAATCGACAAGCTACAGGAACTTAACATGGTAAAAAAAGGCATGGCAGTATTCAATAAATGCATGTGACAAAAGTCCCTTACTGACCATAAGCCAAAAAGGACCAGAAGATATGATGGCAACCTTGTAAACCTAGCAAGTTGCGTTAACAGGTTTCAGACTTGGCAGAAAATAGAGCATGGCAGAAACAATAATAAGAAGGCATCTTGGTGAGCTTGATGCACTCACCATAAAGCAATAAATGAGAAAACAAGCAAACCTACAGCAAGATGGCATGTTTATGAAGCTATCATGGCAATAACAAAAGCATAGCATGTATGGATCAACTACAACAAGCTTGGCAAAATTGAATCACACGTAAACAATCTGCCAGAAATATTTTATAGCAAAAGTAGAGCAAGATTGAGTCATGCTATGGCACTCCATAATTGCAAACAAGGGCAGTAATGGATCCATTACAACTATATCTACAAATCATCCTTACTGAAAATCTCCAAAATATGCATGGATCTCTCTGTAGCATCAAGTTTACATGGCAACAAAATAACAGCAGACAAGGACTTAGTAATTAAGTCCCTGAAATCAGAAACATTACGGGGCCTAGTTTGCATGCTTGTGCTAGTCATCAGAGAGATCACAAAAATACAATGCATACACCACTAGAAAGATAGCATGGCATACAACAAAACACATGTAGAGCTCATGCTCATAAGATGCACAGATTAAATGATACAAAAATAACAAATCTCCAAGTTCTGATAAGAACCAGCAGATAACAGCAACTAGCACTCTTGCACCAGAGATTTGGGTATCAAGATGGAAGCTAATGAACATGGTGCAATTGGAGGAAATAAAGAGCATCACGAGGCGAACAATTTGACATATTACACGCACGAAACGGAGCTATGTGCATAGAGTTATGCCATGATGAACAGGGGCACATGCTGAGAAAAATAAATGACTTGGAAGAAAATCGGGGGTCTCGGGGTCAACCTAGTTTGACTGGATCTGGATCGAGGAGGTCGGGGCGGCCAGAGGTTCGCCGGAGTTGATGGGGGGGAAGGCGAGGTGGCGGCCGGAGGAGAGGAGGCGACCGGCGACGGGGCACGGGGCGGCGGAGGAGGGAGACGGCGTGGCGCACGG
>NC_057802.1:25875458-25879808 GCF_018294505.1 Triticum aestivum
CGGGGGCCGGCGGCGGGCCTGGCGGGCCGCGGCGTACGGGCGCGGGCGGCGACGAATCCGGGGGCGAGACGTGGCTGCGGCAGTGGAAGACGGACGTGTCCGTCGGTGGATGTTTTTGTCCGGCAGCGCGGAGGGGACGAGGTTAGGGTTGGACTGCGAAAGTATACGGGAGGGGATGCATATATATAGCTAGAGGGAGCTAGGAGAGTCCAAATGAGGTGCGGTTTTCGCCCACACGATCGTGATCGAACGACCTACAGCATGGAAGACAGTTTGGTGGGTTTTGGGCTATTTAGAGAGGGGGTTTTGCTGCAACACACAGAAGGCATCTGCGGTTACCTGGTTAACCGTTGGAGTACCAAACGACCTCCAAATGGAATGAAACTTGACCGGTGGTCTACCGGTGGTGTACCAAAGCCACTTGACAAGCCTCGGTCCATTCCGAGAACATTCAACACCCGCTCACGAAAGAAAACAAGAGGGGTGCGCCGGAGGAGATGGGAGCGCCGGATTGCGAAACGGACAAAGGGGAAAATGCTCGGATGCCTGAGACGAACACGTATGCAAATGCAATGCACATGATGGCATGATATGAGATGCATGACATGAACAAAATGCAAAACGAAAGACAAAACCCGACCACGGAGGGAATATCATAACACATAGCCGGAAATGGCAAGAGTTGGAGTTACAAATATGGAAAGTTACATGCGGGGTGGTACACCAGCATCTTCTACATGATGACTGTGTACTGCATCTACTTCGTGATCATGTTCTAGAGATTCTTCGTCTTCTCGCCCGCCCTCGCCGCGGTTGTCTTGCTGCCCTTCCTCATTTCTTGCCGGCCGGCCCCCATGGACGACTTCATAATCATCTTCATCACCTTGCCACCGATAGCCATCCATGAAACCACGCAAGAGCAGGTGGTCCCGCACCTGTACAGAATCCGGGTCCATAAGGCTCCTCGGCTTGCATCTTCGACACGGACATCTTATCTCCGTCTCATTATTTTGAAGCATCTCGGCCTTTGCGGAGCTCAAAAACCTATTCACGATGCCTTCAGTCATCGTGCGGACCATGGTCGCCTGCGGGGTAGAGCAAACGATATTTTAGAACCAAGAAAAAATTTGGCATGACTTTGCCTAAAAATAGGACCAAAAAGAATGCATAGTGCCAAAATTCTCGCCGAAACGGAAATGAATCAACATTCCGGCAAAATATTGGCAACTATCGCATTTCAAATACCAGTACCTGCAAAACAAACATATATGCAACACCACAAACATATGCAACACCACAAACATACATAGATCTAGCTAGGCCATAAAAAGTGCATGTGCATGTGCACGTTGTTGGAGGGAGAAAAAAGTAGATCTACAACATAAAGAAAGCTTTCCCCTTACTTACCTATCAAAAAAAGGTAATTTAACCTCTTAATTTGGATGAATCTATGGTGCAAATGAGGTGAGGAGGAGGAGGCAGCCGAGACAAGCTTGGAGGAGGAGGTGGAGAGAATGAAGTGGGGAAAGTGAGTGTGTAGGTGGCTGTCCAAAATATCTAGCTGGTCCCAGGTTACTAATGGCGCATCATCCACAAATGCGCCATTAGTAACCCTGGTTACTAATGGCGCACTAGCTGGCGGTGCGCCATTAGTAGTTTTGCAAAAAAAAACAAAAAAATAGTAGTGGCGCACGGGGTGACTGGTGCGCCATTACTAGTTAACACTAGTAATGGCGCACTGTGCCATGGTGCGCCATTAGTATTTTTGGGGAAAAAAACAAATTTTGTTAGTTGTGGCGCACCATGTTTGTGGTGCGCCATTAGTGTCTATCACACTAATGGCGCACCAGCACACGGTGCGCCATTAGTATTTTTGGAAAAAAGAAAAAAAATTGTTAGTAGTGGCGCACCATAGTTGTGGTGCGCCATTAGTGTCTATCACACTAATGGCGCACCAGCACACGGTGCGCCACTGCTATATAGTAGTGGCGCACCGCATGTCTGGTGCGCCATTAGTGTGCATATTGTCTATAGCCCTTTTCGTAGTAGTGTATGTTGTCAAGTAATAAATTCCTTGGAAAGTGTTGGTATGGATGGCACCCGTGGATACGGTTAGCCATGGAAAGTGAAAGTATGGTGGAAAAAGGAATAAACTTTATTTTCTATTTGGAAACCGCCTATGATATATCTAGCATGGAAAGTGTTGGGAGCTCTAAGTCATTTTCGTTGGTGGGAAAAGTATGCCCATCAAAATGTTTTTATCTCTCAATTTTCGCTTTGAGCTCTGACACCTCTACAAATCCCTACTTCCCTCCGCGAATGGCCTTTCATTTACTTTATGCAATTTTTATTTTTAGTTTGAGTCTACATCTTCTCTTATAAAGCACCAACTAGGAGGTACTATGATTGTACTTGACCATTAGGTGTAGCTAATATGCGAGTGCGTTTCATGAATGGATCAATGATTGAGCATGATGGGCTAGGGATAACTTATTTTAGCATTGATATTTTGAAAGACATGGTTGCTTGTTGGTATGCTTGAGTATTTAAGTCCTCATGTCAAAACTAGACTATTGCTTTGAACAATATAAAAGTACAAATGTCCATCCTACAAGGAAAAGAATATGAGATGACATGTTAGGCAGCATTCCACATCAAAAAATCTGTTTTTATCATTTACCTACTCGAGGACGAGCAAGAATTAAGCTTGGGGATGCTGATACGTCTCCAATGTATCCATATTTTTCTATTGTACCATGCTGTTATATTATCATTCTTGGATGTTTTACAATCATTTTATAGCAACTTTATATCATTTTTTGGAACTAACCCGGACTGACGTTGTTTTCAGCAGAACTACCCTGGTGTTGTTTCTTGTGCAGAAATGAAAGTTCTCCAAATGAGTTGAAACTTTTTGATGATTTTTTTGGGAACAAAAGAGACCACCGAAGCTTCGTGGAAGGACTAGAAGGTGAAGGAGTAGGGCACAAGACACCGGGCGCGCCTGGGCCCTTGTTTGTGCCCCAGTGGGTTGTGTTCACCTCGAGGCCCATCTTCGCGTGAAACCAATGCCAAAATATCCTATAAATAGAGAAACCATCAGAAGTAACCCTATATCAGAAGTTCCGCCGCCGCAAGGCTCTGTAGCCAGGAGAAACAAATCTAGACCCCGTTCCGGCACCCTGTAGGAGGGGGGAATCATCACCCATGGCCATCTTTGTCATCCCGGCAGCCACCATGATGAGGAGGGAGTAGTCCATCCTCGGGGCTGAGGGTTTGTACCAGTAGCTATGTGTTTAATCTCTCTCTCTCTCTCTCTCGTGTTCTTGAGATGTCACGATCTTGATGCATCGCGGGCTTTGTTAATATAGTCGGATCATATGGTGTTTTCCCGTCTCTATCTTGTTATGAATTGAGTTTTGCCTTTGAGATTTTGTTTTATCGGATTGAATACTTTTATGGATTTGAGAGCACTTGATGTATGTCTTGCTATGAATACCCATGGTGACAATGGGGTATCATATTGATTCACTTGATATGTGTTTTGGCACTCAACTCGCGGATTCCCGAGGTTACACTAGGGTAATCTGTGCAGGGGTTGATGCACATTCTCGTATTTTGTTTCTCCGGTAGAAATCTTGGGGCACTCTTTGAGGTTCTTTGTGTTGGATTGAGTACTATGAATCTGAATTTTCTTTGGTGTTATTTTAGTACGAACTCTTGATAGATCGATCGGAAAGAATAACTTAGTGTTATTTTAGTACGAACTCTTTATAGATCGATCGGAAATAATAACTTGGTGTTATTTTAGTACGAACTCTTGGATAGATCGATCGGAAAGAATAGCTACAAACAATTTCTTCTTATGTTCTCCGCTAGACAGGAACTTTGGAGTGATTCTTTATCGCACGTTGAGGGATGGTTATATGATCCAATTATATTAGCATTGTTGAGAGATTGCACTAGCGAAAGTACGGACCCTAGGCCTCATTTTCAAGCATTGCAATACCGTTTGTGCTCCATTTTATCAGTTGCTACCTTGCTGTTTTTTACTGTTCTTGTTACAAAAATCAATATTTACTATCCATATTAGACTTGTATCACCATCTCTTTGCCGAACTAGTGCGCCTATACAAATTACCATTGTATTTGGTGTGTTGGGGACACAAGAGACATTTTATTATTTGGTTGCAGGGCTGTTTGAGAGAGACCATCTACATCCTACGCCTCCCACGGATTGATAAACCTTAGGTCATCCACTTGAGGGAAAATTTTCTACTGTCCTACAGAACTCTGCGCTTCAAGGCCCAACACGTGTCTACAATAATAAAGGTGCAAAGTAGACATCAG
>NC_057802.1:25880114-25894837 GCF_018294505.1 Triticum aestivum
GGACTTTGCGCGTGATGCCGCCGGACACCATTCACTTTACGATTGTGTCCATGGCAAACGATTCTTCTGCTTTACGCGCATGGGATGAGTTTGATAATTCAAATTTTGGTGGAAATTTCCCCGGGTACGTCATTGCATAATTTAACATCGCTTGCTAATTTGGGCACACAAAAGAGCGTACTGCAGACAGACCACATTTACTGAATCGAGCAATTTTAGTAATTAAACAGAGCCAGTTGACCTAAACATTACTATAACAAAAGACCAGCATTAAAAACAAAGCCTAAGTATGCGTAATTTTAAAAAATCCGCCGCCCTCGCCGGCCTATGCATCACCGGTGTGAGATGAGACGTCGATGCACTAGTAGAAAACAGGGCTTAGGTTACAGGGCAGTTTTCATATTAGCCCCGGTTCAGTCACGAACCGGGACTAATCTGAGCATTGGTCCCGGTTCGTGAGCCCAGGGGGCCGGCCGGGGCCTCGTGGGCATTGGTCCCGGTTCGTATGGACCATTTGGTCCCGGTTGGTGGTACAAACCGGGACCAATGGGCCACGCTCCTGGCCCACCACCCTTTAGTCCCGGTTCATACCACAAACCGGGACTAAAGGGCTGGTCCTAGTTGCGGCCAGTGTTTAGTCCCACCTCGCCAACCGAAGGGCGCTCACACCAGTTGTTGAGGATATAGACCTTAGAGTCACCCGCCAGGAGGGGCCGGGTTACTCGTACGGTCGTTGCCAGAAGCCCGGAGCCAAGATGGAAGACGATGGGCCAGAGATGGGCTAAGACCCGGATACGGCTTAAGGCCCATAGTTACAATCGTTATTATGGTAGAACTTGTAGTGTAAGGCAAGTATGATTGAGAGTCCGAGCCGGACACTCTTATGAGCCGGCCGGGACTCTAAGGGCTGCTGGGCGTCAGCCTCCCTATATAAAGGGACGACCCGGCAGCGGTTTAGAGACAAGAACAATCTCATCGAGAGCCGGGCATAGCAGTTTAGCTCCCTGGTGATCGTAACCCTAATCAATACCACCTCAAACTGGACGTAGGCTTTTACCTTCACCGTAAGGGGCCGAACCAGTATAAACCCTCGTGTTCCTTGTCCCGCATTAACCCCTTCAAGCTTCCTAGTTGCGATGGCTCCACGACTAAGTCCTAGCTCGAGGACATCTGCCGTGACAATTCCATGATAGTTAGTGCCCACCGTGGGGCCAGCGCACGGTGGATTTGAGTTCTTGAAGGGCAGCTTCGAAGGGCTCAAGGGATACGCCGTGGGCCGGATGACCAAGAGTCGTCGCGGCAAGCTCTACATCGACGATGCAAACTGGGGCCCCGACGCCGGCTCACTTGAGTACGGGTACCGGGTCCCCTTCGGCGGAATTCATGTTTTCATTGGCAAGATTGGTGAGCCGGGCCCCGAGCCGGATCTCTGCGCCGATCTCATCGAAACGGCTCAACGCGCACGACCCGCCCGGGCCCGGCCTGCCTTAAGGTGCGCTTTTGTGGGATGCATCCATGGAGGGCCCTCTGATCCATCTGGGTCTGGTGATGAGGCGGCCGCCGGCTCTGACGGCAAGTCGGCCACCGATGAGTCAAACTCGTTGTACCAACTTCAGGATGGCAGACTCATGGGCTGTTCCGATGGTGACAGTATTCCGGACCCGTTTGAGCCGCCGAGTCAGGTTGGAGTCTTTATGGCCGGTGCGCAGCCTGTTCAGAACCCCGCTGCTGGAGCGGGAAACCCGGTGCCTTCTCCGGCTCAGGTGCAGGATCTCACGGACAAGATGACGGCCCTGTTAACCGCCACAGTTGACCCGGCAGATCAAGCTCAGCACGATGCCGAGGTGGCACAGTTAAAATTGGATCTAATAAAAGCTAAAGAGGATCTCGCAGCGGAAGGGATCAGGCTGGCTGCGGAGAGGGCGGCTCTCGATACCCAAACTCAGCTGATCCAGGGGCAGTCTTTCCAACTCACGATGGATCAAAACGCGGCCAATGAGGTCCTGAGAAGGAGGCATCAAAAGGCCCAATCTCGACTCCCTCCGGTTTACGACCCACGCAACCTCTTCAACACGCCAGGTGCAGGGTCCAGTAACCCGCCAGGGATCATAGCGCCGGGTCTGGACCCCTTATTCAGCCACGAGTGATGGGGCCTCCCCAGGTGCCCCCTGCCCCGCCTCAGTACGTACCAATACCCCCGGGTCATTATAATAACCCGCTGGAGAACATGGTCGCTGCGGCAGCACGGCTGGCGGCTCTACCAGTTGACGGCGACTCTCCGACGGCTATTGAGACCCGCCGGGTCAGGGAACTCCTTCAGACAGCGCTGGCGCAGCAAGAGGCGTACTCCTACAGCCGGGACAGGATCCACTCGACCCCTCGTCCAGGCCAGAGCCCGAGTTACAGCCGGCACATGGTCTCAGCAACCGGCTCAAGTAACGTCCGACGCCATGACCTGCCCCCTGGCCATGGCCCGGCTCATAATGGAGCCTTTTACGCCGCAGACCAAGCGCGGCAAGAGGCGGAGCAAGTACCTCAGCTCACGGCTTACCAGACCCCCCCCCCGGCTTATCCGACGACTTCCATTGATGTGGGTATCCCTACCAGGACCGGGGGTGTACCTTGTTTAGTGCCAGCTATCCGTAATGAACGTCTACCTAAGGACTTCAAGGGCCCTAGGAAGGTGCCTAACTACAGAGTTGACTTGCAACCCGCAGCTTGGATCGAGAGTTATGAGATGGCTATGGAGCTACTGGAGGTCAGTGAGGCGGCCATGGCCAAGTATTTCACCATGATGTTAGATGGGACTGCCTGCACTTGGTTGAAAGGGCTACCACCGAATTCCATTGGGTCTTGGGCTGAGCTGAAAGCCTGGTTCATCCAAAACTTCAAAGATACCTGTAGGCAGTCTATGTCAATTGTGGATTTGACTAACTGTAAGCAGCAGGAGGGTGAGTCCACGACACATTGGGTTCGCCGGGTTAAGGAGATCATACACTCGTCAGACAAGATGGATGCCGGCTCAGCGGTTTTAATGCTGGAGCAAAATTGTCGTTTTGTGCCCCTGAAGATGAAACTCGGGCGGCTTAAGCGCGACTGCATTGATATGGGTACACTAATGGCAGCTCTTGTCAAGTACGCCGATTCTGATGGTACCAAGGATCCCCCTTCAGATGATGAAAGGACAGGGAAGGGAAAGTAGAACGGCAATGGCAAGGGTCCTCAGTTTAACCCGGGGAACCAAGGAGGGGGCAAGCGCAAGGCAGATGGCAGCCTCGAATTTGTGGCCAACGCCAGCGCACAAGGCAACAACCAGCGACGCAAGGGGAGGCCCCCTCCCCGAGGCGGCGGGTCAGGACCTTCACTAGAGCAACTGTTGAATGAGCCTTGTCCGAGGCACGGCTCTAGAGAAAAGCCAGTGACTCATCTGTGGAAGGATTGTGCAATCATGAAGGCCTTTAAAAACTACAATGGCCCGGGTGGCGGCTCAGGTGCCGGCGGCTCAGGCGCCGGCGGCTTTCATGGCCCGGGGGGCGGCTCAAATTCTGGTCCTCAGAGTGGTCAAGGGGGCTTTAATCAACAGTCTGGCCACGGTCATCAACAGCAGCAGGGGGGTTATCAGACCAATCCAAAGCAGCTTAGCAGTGGACAGTATCATGTGTTTACCACTAGTTTGTGCAAGCGAGATCAGAAGCTTCACAAGAGGGCTGTGAATGCGGTTGAGCCGGCGGTCCCACGCTACTTGCGGTGGTCTGAGCAGCCTATAGTGTGGAGTAGGGAGGATCACCCTCCCCGGGTGGATAACCCGGGCCACTTGGCCCTAGTGGTGGCTCCTCAAGTGGGAGGATATAAGTTCACAAAGGTGCTCATGGATGGAGGCAGCAGCATCAACATCCTCTATTATGAGACTTTTCGCCGTATGGGGTTGGTTGATAAGAACCTCCGCCAGTCAAACACTATCTTCCACGGTGTGGTACCTGGTAAGTCGGCTTATCCAGTCGGCAAGATCGAATTGGAAGTGGCTTTTGGTAATGAGAACAACTACAGGGTGGAGAAATTGACCTTTGAGGTGGTCAGGATAAGAAGTCCATACCATGCTATATTTGGACGGCCGGCTTACGCCAAGTTCATGGCACGGCCATGTTATGTGTACTTACAGCTAAAGATGCCAGGTCACAATGGGACCATTACGGTTCACGGCAGCCGGAAGGTGGCTCTGGAGTATGAGGAAGGTGATGCGGCTTATGCAGAATCTGTTTGTGCTATAGAGGAGTTGAAATTTTACAAGGATAATGTTGACCCAACAGATATGACCTCTCTGAAAAAGCCGACGACGGAGAATGAGCCGGCGATGAAATTTAAGTCGGCTGATGAAACTAAGCTTGTTGATTTTGTTCCAGGAGATTCATCTCAGCAGTTTAGCATCAGTGCCAATCTGGATCCAAAATAGGAAAGCGCGCTCATCGAGTTCATCCGTGAGAATAGGGACATCTTCACATGGAAACCCTCGGACATGCCAGGTGTACCTAGAGAACTCGCTGAGCATACTCTTAATGTTGATCCGAAATTTAAGCCAGTCAGACAGTTCCTTCGGCGGTTTAATGAAGAGAGGCGGAAAGCTATTGGTGAAGAAGTGGCCCGGCTCTTGGCGGCCGGGTTTATCGTTGAAGTCTTTCACCCAGAGTGGTTGGCTAACCCGGTGCTCGTACTCAAGAAGAACGGCACCTGGCGGATGTGTGTGGACTACACGGACTTGAACAAGGCGTGTCCGGCTGATCCTTTTGCCCTCCCCCGTATTGATCAAATCATTGATGCTACGGCAGGTTGTTCACGTTTAAGTTTCTTGGATGCTTATTCCGGATATCATCAGATTAAGATGGCAGTTAAGGACCAGGAGAAGACAGCGTTCATCACTCCCTTTGGAGCCTTCTGCTATGTATCCATGCCCTTTGGGCTCAAGTGTGCACAGGCGACTTATCAGCGTTGTGTACAGAACTGTCTTCATAAATAGATTGGGCGCAATGTTCACGCTTACGTGGACGATATTGTGGTTAAATCCATCAAAGAGGAAACCCTGATAGATGATTTAAGGGAAACCTTTGATAATCTCCAGGTCTATAAGATGATGCTTAACCCGGCCAAGTGTGTTTTTGGTGCTCCTACAGGCAAACTTTTGGGTTTCTTGGTTTCTGACAGAGGCATTGAGGCTAACCCGGAGAAGATCAAGGCCATCACCTCCCTAGCTAAGCCGGCGTGTATAAATGACGTTCAGCGCTTGGCGGGTCGCATCGCTGCTTTAAGCCGGTTCATAAGCCGTTTGGGTGAGAAGGCCATGCCCTTGTATCAGTTGATGAAGAAAACTGATAACTTCGTCTGGAATGATGCAGCTAATACCGCTTTTGAGGATTTGAAGAAGCAGCTGGCAGAGCCCCCAGTCCTTGCTGCTCCGGTTGACAAGGAGCCCTTACTACTATATGTGGCGGCAAACGCACGAGCCGTCAGTGTGGCTATTGTGGTGGAGCGCAAGGAGGAGGGTAAGGAGCATCCGGTTCAGCGGCTGGTTTATTATGTCAGTGAAGTACTCATTGAGTCTAAACAGCAGTACCCGCATTGGCAGAAGCTGGTATATGGTGTGTTCATGGCAAGCCGGAAGCTTAAGCATTATTTTCAGGGTCATCCCATCACTGTGGTCAGTTCTGCCCCTCTCGGTGATATCATTCAAAACAGAGAGGCCACAGGGAGAATTGCTAAGTGGGCTATAGAACTTGGAGCTCATGGTCTCAGATATGTGCCACGCACTGCTGTTAAGTCTCAGGCCTTGGTGGATTTCATCAATGATTGGACAAAGTCACAAGTACCCGAGCAAAAGCCGGATAACACGTATTGGACTATTCACTTCGATGGGTCCAGGCAGTTGGAGGGCTCGGGGGCTGGCGTTGTATTGGCTTCCCCTAAAGGTGACAAGTTCCATTATGTGCTACAGTTGATGTTCCCTTGCACTAACAATGCGGCTGAGTACGAGGCCTTGCTCCACGGTCTTCGGATGGCTAAGGAGATGAGCTTGAGCCGGGTAAGGTGCTTCGGTGACTCGGACTTGGTGGCTCAACAAGTATCAGGCAAGTGGGACTCTAAGGACCCTCTAATGGCGGCTTATCGCCGCGAGGTTGATGCTATTGCTGGGCACTTTCAGGGCTACCAAGTAGAGCACATTGATCGCAGGAAGAACGAGGCGGCTGATGCTCTAAGCCGGCTAGGCTCTCAGCGAAAGCTGGTGCCGCCTAACACTTTCCTGGACGTCCTGTACAACCCTTCGGTTAAGTTGCCTACAGAGGAAGACTTGGCTGTCCCTGACCCGGAGGCACGACTGGTGGCGGCTCTTCATGTCATACCAGACTGGACAATGCCATATCTGGCTTATATGACCTGGGGCGAGTTGCCTGAGGATGAAACTTTGGCCAGGCAAATAACCCGGCGGGCTAAGTCAATGATTGTTATCGATGGCGAATTGCATCATCGCAGTGTCACGGGAGCATTTCAGCGTTGTGTCTCCCCTGAGGAGGGTCAAGAGATCTTACGTGAGATCCATGAAGGGGATTGTGGCCATCATGCCGGCTCAAAGTCCCTTGTGGCCAAGGCTTTCCGTCATGGATTTTATTGGCTGACGGCTCATGCTGATGCAGAGGACTTGGTCAGCAAATGTGATGGTTGCCAGAGGTTTTCACGACGGGCTCACATGCCGGCTCAGGAGCTGAGGATGATCCCAATCACTTGGCCCTTTGCGGTCTAGGGGCTTGATATGGTTGGGCCTTTTAAAAGGTCCAAGGATAAGAAGACCCACCTCTTGGTGGCAGTGGACAAATTCACAAAGTGGGTGGAAGCTGAGCCAGTTAGCAAGTGCGATGCAGCCACGGCGGTTCAATTTATGAAAAAGGTGATTTTCCGCTTTGGCTTTCCGCACAGCATTATAACTGACAATGGCACCAATCTCTCCAAAGGCGCCATGGAAGAGTTTTGTCAACGAGAGCATATCCGACTTGATGTTTCCTCAGTGGCTCATCCTCAATCCAATGGTCAAGCTGAGAGAGCTAATCAGGAGATTCTGAAGGGCATCAAACCCCGGCTTTTGGTCCCTTTGCAGCGGATGCCGGGTTGTTGGGTGGAGGAGTTGCCCTTCGTGTTATGGAGCATCAACACTACTCCTAACAGGTCTACAGGCTTCACGCCTTTCTTCATGGTTTATGGAGCAGAGGCAGTCCTCCCCAGCGACATCCGTCACGACTCACCTCGCGTGGCGGCTTATGTTGAGACGGATAACGAACAGGCGCGCCAAGATGCTCTTGACTTGTTAGACGAACAGCGTGATGTGGCAGCGGCCCGTTCGGCGATTTACCAACAAGACCTGCGCCGTTATCATAGCCGCCGGGTCAAATCCCGGGTCTTCCAGGAAGGCGACCTCGTGCTCCGGCTCATCCAGGATCAAACAGATGCGCACAAGTTATCCCCACCTTGGGAAGGGCCCTTTGTGGTCAGCAAGAACTTGCACAACGGGACATATTACCTCATTGACGTTCGGGAGCACAAAGATTCACGTAAGTCGGAGGAGGAGACCCGTCGGCCATGGAACATAGCTCAGCTTCGGCCTTACTACACTTGAGCCACCGGCTCTCGTGGTGTACATATTTCTCTCAGACATGTATATATTATGATAAAGCAATAAAGCAGGACCTCTGTCCTATTTTCTCCTCCAAATATGCATGTGTTGTTTTTATTACAAGATTACATGATGGCTTAAAGGAGGATCCGGCTTATGATCGTATTCGAATCAAGCCGTAAGCAGTAAAGTCACTTGGGGGCTTCCTGTTCAAACATGGGTCGCATTCGAACCAAAGAGAACATAGCTGTCGATACCCATTTTGACTGGCAAAATGCCGAGCTCATTGGGAGGTTATCTTTGGTCATATTTGAATCATAGTTTAACCCCTCTGAGAACCGACGTGGATCGTATTCGAATCGGCATCGCTAAACAATTCTTAGAATCACTTGGGGGCTTCCTGTTCAAACATGGGTCGTATTCGAACCAAAGAGAACATAGCTGTCGGTACCCTCTTGATTGGCATCGCCACACCTACTGGGGGCTATATGATCGTATCTGAATCTTAGCTTAAACCCTTTAAGATGTGCACGGCCGGGTCTCTCTTTGCCGGCTCAACTTTGATTTACAGCGTTCGTTGAACACCATGGGTGTCATTAAGACAGGTAAATCGGAGTCAAGATACCAAACTTGTTACCCGGGTTATCTAAACCGGAAGTATGCTTACAGGCCGCTAAGTGTGTTATTACGGTTGTGTTAAGGATATAATTGAGGGCCGGTCCTTTTTTGATTCATATTCCGGGTTATCTATCCAAAACAACTGACTCTCAGGGCGGTAAGCCGCCTCGAGACTTGTGATCTGCCTTTCTATGCAGGATACTTAAAGGCACCTCTTTAAGGTTGAGCAAAACAAAGGGATGATTATGACCCGGAGAAACATCAAAGAGACAATTTCAAAGGACTTTCGCATTCAATACGTGCACGATGGCACGGCAGAGATGAATTGTTGCACCTACTCTATTACAAAAACTCTTCAAGTCTAAAGGGTGGAACATTGTTTGATAAACCGCCAGCCAAATTATAATGCCCGCTGAGTTGAAGTCCCCGGCTCATTCCTATCTTCTCCTCCGGCTGATCCCAAGACCTCGAAGGTTGATGACTTCCAGTCGATGCCGCTGAGAGCTTCGAATTGGGCTTCTTCGTCAATTAACCCGGCCGGGTCAATCTCCGGGGCGAAGGTGTGCTGACGAGCCGGCGGGATCAGGTTGAGGACTTCATAGCGAGGGGTTGGAATCCTCTGATTCTCCGCGTCGTAACCCGGCTGGTACTAAGTCAGATCAGTGTCGTTCCCGATGAGGGTAGCCACCGGGCGTACAGCCTTCACACACGCCGCGAAGTCCTTCTGATCGAAAACTGAGCCGTCTTCCTTCAGGCTTGGATAGCCAAGGGCGATGTCTGCCGGGTCTAACTCCGGCAGGAATGCCTTGGCCCGGCTCAGCGCGGCGATCGCTCCGGCTCTCGCGGAGGCCCGTCGCGGCTCTTGGATCCGCTGAGGCAGAACGGCGAGCCGACGCAGGACTTCAGCCAGATGATTCGGCACCTCGTTGGATAGGGCCACCACAGCTAAGGCACGTTGTGACCCGGTGTAGAGCTGCTCCACCAGGGTATACACGGCCTTTAGCTTGGTGACCACGCTCTGGTTGAGGTTGGCACTTTTGGGACCTGTTTAACAGAATCAAGTAAGTCGGTGACAGGGATGAATCATGAGATATAAACATTCTAACATTGATGAAAGCCGGTGAGGCGACTTACCGAAGATGGCGGCCACCATTTGGGAAACCTGGCGCTTTAGGCCGGAGAGCTCGGCGGTCTTCTCAGAGAGAGTCTTCTCCGCCTGTTCTGCCCGGGTCACCAGTGCGGCCTTCTCTTCAGCCCAGGCCTTCCGCTTAGCGTCGAATTCTGTCTTCAGCTTCTCTTGAGCGGCGATGCTGGTGACAAACTTGGCGTTTGCCTTCCGGGTCTCCATCTCCTGCGTCTTCAGCCGGCTCTTGAGATCCGCAAGGTCCGACTCTAGCTTCTTGCCAACAGCCTGAATAAATTTCCGGGTTATTAACAATCATTATATAAGTCCCAAGCGCTTTCCAAGCAAAGACACTTGGCACTTGGGGGCTAATGCATACTAAACGTATCTATCTACATACAGCCGGCTCAATTGAGTAAGCCGGAACCTAAGTCTACAACATATTCAAGCATAAGCCGGCAAAGGTAACTATGCAGTAGGTACGAAGACAGCAGAAAGATACCTCAGATTTTTGTTGGATCTGGTTTACCATGGCGACCTCCGTGTCCCGGCTCTTGTGCACCTGGCTGATGTAGCCAGAGACGAGCTCTCCAGTGCTCAAGTTGGTGTAGTCGGAGAGGTCCAGGTTCACCCGGGGGGGCTGCAGCAACTCCCCCTTCGCGGAGCACTTGGCCAACACGGTCGGTCTCCCCGGCTCAACAAACTCCGTCCGGGTGATTACCACGTCCGGGTCGTCTGTTGGCGGAGCTGAGCCGGAGGCCTCCGGGTTAACCGGAGCTTCGGTTGTTGCTTTGGTAGTTGGGGCAGTGGCCTCAGGTGTTGTGTCCATCGGAGTGGTGGCTTCGGGGGCAGAGGCAGCTGGTGGCTCTTCAGCCGTCACCTCCGGTTCAGGTAGGTCCGGCACTCCGGCTGACCTGGTCTTCTTCGCTCTTTTTGTGAGCTTTGCCTGGGTGCTGAAAGGACAGAAACATTCAGCACAAAGAGAGTAAGCGCAAACAAGTATAATGTGAGATGGTTGTCATTACCCGGGCGCGGTCTTGAAAGTCGGAAGACTCGACTGCATAGAGTCGCCCGAAGAAGGGGAGGTCTCCTGGTTATTGGAGTCAGAAGGATTGAGTGGCTGACGGATAACACCCGCCAACGGGTGAAAAGGGTACATGTGAGAAAAAACCTTAGTTCGACGCTTCCTTGTTGCGTCGGGTAACCCGGCAGAGAGGTTGGTGTCCTTGTTGGTCCGGGTGTGACGCCGGCTTTCGTGAACCTATCGCTTCAAAAGAAATTGAGGGTCTTGATGAGCTAAAGGATGTGAAAAGCTTACTTTCCGGGTTACCCTTCGGACTTTCAGCTGTGGCAAGGGCTCCGAGTCGGAGGAAAGTGACATTACCTCTTCAACCACCGGGTTACTGGCGCCGGTGTCATCCTGTCAATGAGCAAGTGTTGATAAGGCGGACAGCAACAAACAACAAATACAACAAGAATTTAAAGGCTGAAGGGTTACCTCTGACTCGGAGCTGTCGATTAATTGCATCAGCTCCAAAGTAGTAGGTCTGCTTCCTTTTTTGCGAGGGGCGGCTTTCTTGGCGGCTTTCTTCGCCTTCCTGGCCTTCTTGGCTGCCTCATGGTCATATTTGACCCGCCAGAACTTATCATCAGCCTGAAAAATACAATGGGAATTTCTTAAAACGGTTCAGTTGAAGGTTATATGCAGACGAAGATGAAAAGTTAAAGTCAGCGGCTTACCGCTGGGGCTGGGTTGGTCTTGCAGAAGGGGGCTAACCCGGTCCTTCCGCAGTCTGCCAGGCTCTCGTTTAAAAGAGCCTTGGTCTCCTCCTCTGCAACGTCTTCTGGAAGATCATTGCGACTGTGCCTCTGAGGGTCATCCTTTCGCCCGGTGTACTCACACATTAAGCCGGGGCGGCGGCTCAATGGGATCACCCGCCATGCGATCTAGACCCGGACCAGGTCGATTCCGTTGAGACCGTTGCCCAGGAGGGCCTTGATTTTATTGATAGTAGGAAGCAGAGGCTGGCGCTCCGCTGGAGTCAGCTTGTCCGACAGTGGGTGAGTCGGCTCTAGACGTGTTGGTCGAAAGCCGGGCAGCGGGCTTTCGTCAGCCGGGGACGTATCTTGGCAGTAGAACCAAGTCATGTTCCAGTCCTTTGGGTGGCTCAGCGGCTCTGCATAAGGGAACAGACAGTCCCTACGCCGCTGGATGGAAATGCCACCTAACTCCAGACTTGGCCCGTTGACGCACTCATTCTGGCGGTTTAAGTAAAACAGCTCTCTGAAGAGCAGCAGGCTAGGCTCTTCTCCAAGGTATACTTCGCAAAAGACTTGGAAATTGCAGATGTTGGATACGGAGTTGGGTCCTATATCTTGAGGCGGCAAGTCGAAGAAGTTGAGCACGTCCCTAAAAAACTTTGAGCCAGGTGGTGCGAAGCCCCGGCTCATATGATCTGCGAAGATCATTACCTCCCCGTCCCTTGGCTGTGGTCTTTCTTTTGACGGGTCAGGGGCACGGTAGGACATGACTTCTTTCTTAGGGAGATATCCGGACTTAACGAAATTGGCTAGGGTCTCGTTGGTGACGTTGGACCTCATCCAGTTGCAAGTGATGGGAGCCTTGGGAGGCATGGTGAAAGTTGGCAGTCTATGACAAAAAGGAAAATGTCCGGGTTAATTATAAGCCGGAGATCTACAGTTCAAAACTAAGGTGGCGGCTTATGAAGGGGACTAATGATATATATTCAGGTACAGTGGGTTATTTAAGCCGCAGGGGCATTCAGATTAAGTTGGTTATCTACGGCCTTACTACAGTTAAGCCGGAGGATTCTACGAAGCATGGTTTTCTTTAAAACGGAGGATTCTACAGCGCGTGGGTTCTTTAACCTGGAATCGTAAGCCGCCAAGATTCAATGGTTGCAGTTTTTACTAAGTGTGGTAAAACAGGTTTCACATACTGCAGTAACTTTTTTGGATCAAAATGGTCGGTCCAAAGAAAAAAATTTAGACCTAAAATACGGGCATAGGGGATGTTCTTGAGCTCGAACGAAGCATTCATGCAGTAGAAAGAGATTTACGGGCATTTGAAATGAGTCCTAAACAACTGCCGCACTAGTTCTATACAAGGCTAAAGATCAAACAAGGGAGGGACTAGGAGAACTACCGAAGTTTGTGGCAATGGTGATGAACACGAAGAACGTGGAGGAACCCTACTACAGATCTACCCTACGGGGTGGTGAGAACTTACCGGAGCTGAAGAGGTGCGGGAGTCGCCACCGTTTATCTGGTCCGAGTCAGGGTGATGCAGCGGCCGAGGTTGACGAAGACCGGAGGCGAGACGACGGCAGCGGAGTGCGAGCTCAGTGAGGAAGGCAGCGGCGCGAGGAGGAAGAAGAGAGCGTGAGAAGAGCCCGTCGGGCCGGCCTATTTATAAGGCAAGGTCATAAGTGGGCGCGAGATTCAAGGAGACCACGGCGTGGTTATCTCCCCCCCACGACGCCTTGATTTTCGGAATGACAGTAAAAGCAAAGATCCGTTGCGGATCTGGCGGAGTAAAAAACGGACTTAATGGAGGATTATCCGGAGTCCAGAGGGTGACGTCACTCCGGGTTATGGCCTCCACATGAATTGTAAGCCGGAGATTTTTTTTCTGTCAGAAAAGTTGAAGATTGACATGAGCCGGCTTAAATCAATCTGGGGCCTAATGTTGAGGATATAGACCTTAGAGTCACCCGCCAGGAGGGGCCGGGTTACTCGTACGGTCGTTGCCAGAAGCCCGGAGCCAAGATGGAAGACGATGGGCCAGAGATGGGCTAAGACCCGGATACGGCTTAAGGCCCATAGTTACAATCGTTATTATGGTAGAACTTGTAGTGTAAGGCAAGTATGATTGAGAGTCCGAGCCGGACACTCTTATGAGCCGGCCGGGACTCTAAGGGCTGCTGGGCGTCAGCCTCCCTATATAAAGGGACGACCCGGCAGCGGTTTAGAGACCAGAACAATCTCATCGAGAGCCGGGCATAGCAGTTTAGCTCCCTAGTGATCGTAACCCTAATCAATACCACCTCAAACTGGACGTAGGCTTTTACCTTCACCGTAAGGGGCCGAACCAGTATAAACCCTCGTGTTCCTTGTCCCGCATTAACCCCTTCAAGCTTCCTAGTTGCGATGGCTCCACGACTAAGTCCTAGCTCGAGGACATCTGCCGTGACAATTCCACGACACCAGTTTATAAGCCCGTCCCTCTATGCCTTGTTGAGCTTCTATTAAAGTGAAAATAGATGCCCTTATACAGGAAATTTGACTTAAATTCATAGTAAATTTCATAGAAATTTAGTATGAATTTAAGTTGAATTTTCTCTATAAGTGCATCTATGTTCATTTTTTATATTTATAAAATAAACAAACCTTAATAAAATAAATAAAACTAAATAAACCTTAATAAAATAAACTATAGTAACTACAATAAGTAAACCTTAATTAATTAAGTAAAAATAGCAGCAAGTAACATAAATAAAAATAGCAGCAGTAAAATAAATAAAATAAAATAATTAAAGTAAAAGACATAAGTAAATAGAAATAAAATAAATAAGTTTTTTGTTGTAAGTAGAAAGAAAACCTTTTCAGAGTTCATTTGAAATGCTTTTCAATTTTAGGGTCTTATAGCTCAAAATAATTAGTAAATGCATGAAAAATAACAAATGAAGTCAGAAAGGATTGACAAATGATGATGTGGCTTTGAATGGTGCATTTTGAACACACAAAAACTCAGGAGTTAAAATAATTTTGAAAAAAGGAAATCCCTTTGTAACAGACGAGTTTCCGGATAAAATCCTGATACTTTGAAAGAGATTGTCCGTTTTGTACACGAAGTGCATCCAGTTTTTGCCGTAACCCTCTCAACTTTCTTGCACATGCTATGTGGATGAAATGATGATATCATGCCAACTTTCAACCTTTTCAGAGTTCATTTGAAATTTTTTCAATTTTAGGGTCTTATAGCTCAAAATAATTAGTAAATGCATGCGAAATAACAAATGAAGTCAGAAAGGATTGAAAAATGATGATGTGGCTTTGAATGGTGCATTTTGAACACACAAAAAGTCAGGAGTTCAAATAAGTTTTAAAAAATGAAATCCCTTTGTAACACATGAGTTTCCGGATGAAATCCTGATACTTTGAAAGAGATTGTCTGTTTTGTACACGAAGTGCATCCAGTTTTTGCCGTAACCCTCTCAACTTTCTTGCACATGCTATGTGGATGAAATGATGATATCATGCCAGCTTTCAACCTTTTCAGAGTTCATTTGAAATGCTTTTCAATTTTAG
>NC_057802.1:25895921-25896931 GCF_018294505.1 Triticum aestivum
GGGTCTTATAGCTCAAAATAATTAGTAAATGCATGAAAAATAACAAATGAAGTCAGAAAGGATTGAAAAATGATGATGTGGCTTTGAATGGTGCATTTTGAACACACAAAAAGTCAGGAGTTCAAATAAGGTCTAAAAAATGAAATCCCTTTGTAACACACGAGTTTTCGGATGAAATCCTGATACTTTGAAAGAGATTGTCCGTTTTGTACACGAAGTGCATCCAGTTTTTGCCGTAACCCTCTCAACTTTCTTGCACATGCTATGTGGATGAAATGATGATATCATGCCAACTTTCAACCTTTTCAGAGTTCATTTGAAATGCTTTTCAATTTTAGGGTCTTATAGTTCAAAATAATTAGTAAATGCATGAAAAATAAAAAATGAAGTCAGAAAGGATTGAAAAATGATGATGTGGCTTTGAATGGTGCATTTTGAACACACAAAAAGTCAGGAGTTCAAATTAGGTTTAAAAAATGAAATCCCTTTGTAACACACGAGTTTCCGGATGAAATTTAAAATATTCAAATTTGGAAACTAATGGATTAACAGAAAGTTTATAATTATTCTGAGCTAAAAGCAAAAAAGAATAAAAAAATAAAGCAAAAATCAAAAGAAAATAAATAATTCAAAAAACCAAAAAATACTGAAAAAATAAAAAAAAACCGCCTAATGGGCCACACAGCCTGCATACGACTAGAAACCCATCTGCACATGGGCCAGGATGCAGGCCCGCAGGCCCAATAGGCCCAACATGGCAATGACAAAGGTAGGCATGTATAATGCCTGCATATTAGAGAGGAGCTCAGCACCTGAGCTGCAGCGCAGCTTATAAACAGGTGCTGAGCTCTCTCAGCTAGCGAGGTGGGACTAAACTTCCCACCGCACCGCGCCAGCACATTAGTCCCGGTTGGTGGCTCCAACCGGAACCAATGCTCCCCTTTGGTCCCGGTTGGTGCCACCAACCGGGACCAAAGCCCTCTGCTTCCCGCCCTTTGCGCTGGTGAAAA
>NC_057802.1:25898337-25899864 GCF_018294505.1 Triticum aestivum
CGTCACCGTCGCCGCACTCCGCCCCCGGGCCGCCGCGGTCGCCGTCGCCCTCCGCCACCCTGTGAGCGCCGCCCCGATCCCCTCCTCCTCCTCCCTGTAATGGCCGCCGCCGCGCCCCCTAGCTATATTAGATGTGTAGTTAGATTAGTTAATTTAGTTGTATTAATTTAGTTGTATTAATTTGGATGTGTAGTTAGATTTGTAATTTAGTTGTATTAATTTGGATGTGTAGTTAGATGTGTAGTTAATTTAGTTGTTGTAATTTAGATGTATTAATTTAGATGTGTAGTTTAGATTTTTCATATTTAGAAGTCATTTATGTATGTTCATATTTAGAAGAAAAAGAAGGAGAGAAAAAAGGAAAATAAGAAGAGGAAGAAGGAGAAGAAGAAGAAGAAGAAGAAGAAGAAGAAGAGGAGAGGAAGTAGAGGAGAAATAAATAAGAAGATGAAAAAGAAGAAAAAAAGAGTAGAAGAAGAAGAAATAGAGGAGAAGAAGAAGAAATAGAATAATATATTATTCTATTTTTTCTTCTTCTCCTCTTTTTTTCTTTTTTTTCTTCGATCTCCTCCTCTATTCCTTTCTTCTTCTCCTCTTTTTTTTCGTCTTCTTCCTCTTCTTATTTTTTATCAGGTATGTCGTTGTCGATATATGTACCCCCCTCCCCGATAACTTTTAGTAAGTACTACTTAGAAAGTGTTTAATAGAATTAGTTAGAAAAATAATAGAACTAGTTAAACTAGCTAGTTTATTTGTAGTAAGTACTACTTTATTCTATTTATAGTAAGGAAATTAATAGAACTAGTTTGTTTTTTTAGTTAAAGTAATTATTCCCGCATCGACGTCGACGATGCCTATCCCGCATCCTCGTCGTCGACTCGGCGGAGGAGGCCGGCTTGATCAGAGGGGCCATGTCCGGGACTGGGCTCCGCCGGGCTGGTTTTGGGAGGTGCTACCTTCCGGTGGGCGTAGGTTGGTGAGGAACCAGCCCGTCGTTGACCCGATCCTTGTTTGGTGGCGCTCGCGTGGGCCAGTGACGGTGCCGAGGCTTTCGGACACCGCGGAGGTGGTACGTCACCGTGTCAGGGAGGAGGACCAGCACGTCGGTCGCTACATGGTTGCGTTGGAGGGCAGGTTCGACAATACCTGGCAGGTTCTTCAGGGATCTCACTGGAGCTATGATCCTGTGATGGTTCCGCCCCTTTGGGTGTCCACCGCCCGCGCCGATACCCGTCGGGCGCTACTGTTCTAGCTGTACTAGCGATGCTATATGTATGATAGTATTCGAGGTGTATTAGTGATAATATTCGGCGATGTACGGACGCATGGAGATGATGTAGTTTTGCTTATAATTGAATGCATCCTAATTTGAATACTACTTTATTTTGTGATTTGATTTTGCTTATTGAATGCTCAAAGTGGAAAACTACTCCGATCCTACTTTGAATGCTAAAATTGGAGAGCACTATGATTAGTTGATAGCTTATAGGGTTTTTGTTTTCGCAGAAATCTAGGAGCCCCCCCCCC
>NC_057802.1:25899874-25902120 GCF_018294505.1 Triticum aestivum
CCCCCTCCGACATCGAGGTGAGACCAGCCAAATCCTCTTTTAGAAAGATAATTAAACGATATTTCGGGTTGACTGTAAGTCTGTCGAGTCTCCACCATATATGAGAGGACGAAGAATCCCGGCTGTTGTCATGGGGGTAGCTTCTCCTTCGTTCCCGTGTGCTAGACAATTTGGTGTAATGCACTCGAGAACGAAAGGAGGAGCTACCATCACCGACGGTCGCAAATGTCAGAGAGGAATTAGTGAGGGAGAGTTCCACCATATATATATGAGAGGACGAAGAATCCCGACTATTGTCGTGGGGGTCGCTTCTCCTTTGTTCCCGTGTGCTAGCTAGACATTTTGGTGTAATGCACACGGGGACAAAGGGAGGAGCGACCATCACCAACGGTCGAATGTATACACCACGTGAGCTGAGAGTTTTCAAGAAAAGACTCGACAAACCGATAGTCAACCCGTGATGAATAATAATGATCTAACTTAGGTTTTTTAGTACATATATTTAATTGTAGATGTTTAATATTTGAATTATATATGAACATAGGAAATGTCGTACTCGGACGACGAAAGTCTCCCGGGGGAGTGCGGCTGGTGCCACGACGACCGAGGTCAGTGCGACAGGCCTCACCTGGACGAAGATCGGCGCTTCAGTATTAATCTGGAGGAGACGTTCGATGTTCAAACAGTACGCAACGACGACAAGTGTTATTTTTTCGTAATTAAGCACGACTTCAACTATTTCAACGTGTACTTTTCATCTTTTACAATTCGGCTAGCTTATCCCATGCCATGCAAGACGCTACGTCTTGGAGAGGATGGGTTTTGAAGACCATGAAAGTATGGAAACAAAGAAAATTCACCTAAGGACCCATCATGATATAGATTTTGAAGTAAAGCTATATAATTCTGAGAGCGTAACCCATTTTGGTTGCAAAAATTGGGAAGCATTGTGCAAGATGTACGGTTTTGATGAGGGTATGCTTGTCACCATGGATCTTGGTGATCCTGACATCGAGCAAGACAATATGGACATTTGGGTCCTTGTTGATACGCCTCCAATTCTACCGCTATGTGAGTTTCTCAAACATAGTTATTAGCTAATTTATATTGTTCATTTCAAAATAGTTGACAGCTTATTTTCATTGACAGCTTATTTTGATTGTTCAAACAATGTGCGAAACATGGTAGACAGAACCTACTACACCGATGGCTCTGAGTTAACTTATAAGGAGAAAACTCATCTGGTCGGATTTTGTACTGATATTGAGAATTACAATATCTACAATCAAACTCCTCATCATTATGGTCCTCCATACGTGCCACTAGTGCACGTGTTGAACTACGGTAACTACTATGGAGATACCCTGGTAAGATTTCTTACTATTACGACATCCGTGCATATTTTGCATAGTTCTAAAACTAGTGCATTATCATTGCTAACTATGAAGTTATTACTATGTTTTTCAACAGATAATCCCAGAGGATTGTGTGCCTCATTTGATGTATCAGAATGGTAGGCTTGATGTTTTGAATATACAACCAGGTCATCCTACGAATCTCAACTGTCCATACCGGATTTCTAAAAGAAGTGGAGACATGGAAATCAAAGAATGGAAAAAATGTATGGACAGTCGCAAGGAGCTTCTTGGAAGCAAAAGGAAGCGAGGCGCAAGAATTGGAGACAGGATTATCTCCATTCTCCATAATGGAGAGTCAGGGTCTATATTGTTTTATGCTATTTTACCTTAAAGAGGGTATTTCGGTCCTACCTAATACTGATGATCATGTGCTAAGAACAATTAAGTAGGGTTGGTTCGATGACTCTGATGATGATGATCGTATGACTTGTTATTAATAACGAGTAGAAGTTGTATGATGATGATTAGTAGGACTTGTTATTATATATGATGATGCATGATGCGTGCATGAAGAGTTATTATATATCAGCGGGTGAAATGAACATGGATTGGATTGAAGTGAAGGCAACATGCATGTGGTGCGTGTCGAAAGTAGTACAATCCAAACTTGATCAAGTCCGGATTAGTATTACTTTCGACATGCACCACATGTTGCCTTCACTTCAATCTAAGCCATGTTTAGGCATATAGCAGTACGTAGCGTTGGTAAACCAAGCACGGAGATATAAGAGAGGACACTTCTCTCTAATAGCTACCTAATAACAACCTAAATTATCCCCCCAAAACCCCCAAACCCCCCCCCCCTTTCAAAAAAAACAAAAACCTCAG
>NC_057802.1:25902375-25919777 GCF_018294505.1 Triticum aestivum
TCAGCTCCTGCCAGGTGCTGACGCGTGGATGCCTATTGGTCCCGGTTGGTGGCACCAACCGGGACCAAAGGCCCTCCTGCCTGGGCTCCCCGCACCGGCCACGTGGACGGCCTTTAGTCCCGGTTCGTGTAAGAACCGGGACTAAAGGGCTAGGGCATTAGTAACGACCCTTTAGTCCCAGTTCCTGAACCGGGACTAAAGGCCCTTATGAACCGGGGTAAAAGCCCCTTTTCCTACTAGTGATGACTTGTCCTGGCGACATGCCGCCGTTGGTGTCCTCCGCGTCCCCCTGCTGAAGTCGACCGCGTCTTCGTCTTTGTCCTCGGCGCAGCCCTCAAGGTTGTAGCACTCCTAGTAGTGGCTGCGCCAGAGCTCGCGTTGGTACTCCACCGCCGATTCCTCGACGGACAGACTCTTCTCTACCTCGACCTCGGCCACGCGCAACTCCTCCTCCCGGCGCTCCTTGATCTCCGCCGCCTCCTGCATCTCTAGCTCCCGCTCGGCGACCTCATGAGGAAGCAGGTGCTCCATGGACACCGCCGCCTTTTCGGACGTGGGTTGCACGCTGGATTCCGAGGTGGCCTGGAATATCTTGGCGTGGATGGCCTCGACCCGGGCCAGGACGACATCGGTGGCACGGATGGCAGCTCGAGCGCTCTCGGCGTTTGCATCCGCCGTCGCAGCAGCTGCTGCAGCCGTCTCGGTTGCTGCAGCTACCATGTCGGCTGCCGCAGACGCCCTCTCGGCGGAAGCGGCCGGGCTCAATGCAGATGCGGCGGCACTCTCGGCGTGGCGTCCGCGCTCTCGACGCAGGCGGCAGCGCTCGGGGGTGTGGGCGGCCATCGTACGGGCCTTCACGAAGCGTTTCCACGACGGCATCTTCGCAAAAAGGGGGTGCGGGAATGGGGATCGGGATTCGTGGGTTCAGGGGTTGCCGGCACTAGAGCAGACGAGCTGGCGAAGTTTAAGGAGGGAGACTTAAATAGACCTAGAAATTTTCATTGCAAACGGTTCCTTCAAAACAACTGTGTGTAATGTTGTAGATATTTTTTTTAGCTGTGAAAGACGAATTTGGAGTAAAGTGGCAACGGATGGTGTTTTAAATGTACGAGAAAATTTTTAGCACTAATACAACTGTCATGTCAAATTTTGGAAAATTTCCGGGGTCATTTGACCTTTTAAGACATTTAAGTGATTTTCTAGCCATTTAATGACCGTAATTGAAATTTGAACAACATATAGATGCAACAGCTAACCATAATGGTTTGAAAAGTCATATTTTCTGTATTTGTGTGCGATTTAATTTCATGTGCAGTAAATTGAAAGAAATTTTCTAACATAATGTTCTAACTGCTATGACACAATTAAGCATGGAGTGTCATGGCATTTAAATTCCAACAAAAAGATCTGAAACACATGAACCCTTGGTTGATGTAATGTCATGCCATTAAGATGATGTGATAAAAAAATCGCATGTTTGACGAAAGTTTGGACACACACCCCTCACAAACCGAAGCAACTCACTAGAAGGCTGATGGTTCCGAGAGGAACAATGCATGTTTGACGACGAACGGGAGATAGCTTCCTCTTACGGCCTTCAAATTTTTTCTATGTGTAACGTGCACTGATACAACTGTCATGTCAAATTTTAGAAAATTTCAGGGGTCATTTGACTTTTGAAGACATTAAATGATTTTCTAGACATTTAATGATCGTAATTCAAATTAGAACTAGATGTACATGCAACGGCTAACCATAACGATTTGAAAAATCATATTTGTGTACTTGTGTGCGATTTAATTCCATGTTCAGTAAATTGGAAGGAATTTTCAAACATATTGGTCTAACGGCTATGACACAATTAAGCATGGAGTGCTATGGCATTTAAATTCCAAAAAAAAATCAGAAACACATGAAACCTTGGTTGATGTAATGTCATGCCACCAAGATGATGTGGTAAAAAACTTGGCATGTTTGACGAAAGTTTGAACACACACCCCTCACAAACCGAAGCAACTCACTAGAAGGCTCGTGGTTCCGAGAGGGAACAATCTATGTTTAATGACGAACGGAAGATAGCTTCCTCTTACGGCCTTCAAAATTTTTCTACGTGTAACGTGCACTAATATAACTGTTATGTCAAATTTTGGAAAATTTCAGGGGTCATTAGACCTTTTGAAGACATTTAAGTGATTTTCTAGCCAATGACAGTAATTCAAATTCGAACTAAATGTACATGCAACGGCTAACCATAACGGTTTGAAAAATAATATTTGTGTACTTGTGTGCGAGTTAATTCCATGTGCAGTAAATTGGAAAAAAATTCAAACATATTGGTCTAACGGCTATGATGCAATTAAGCATGGAGTGCCATGGCATTTAAATTCTAAAAAATTAAAAAAATCAGAAACACATGAAACCTTGGTTGATGTAATTAATGTCATGCCACCAAGATGATGTGGTAAAAATTCGACATGGTTGACGAAAGTTTGGACACACACCCCTCACAAACCCGAGCAACTCACTAGAAGGCTCGTGGTTCCGAGAGGGAACAATGCATGTTTGATGACGAACGGAAGATAGCTTTCTCTTACATCCTTCAAATTTTTTCTACGTGTAACGTGCACTAATACAACTGTCATGTCAAATTTTGGAAAATTTCAGGGGTTATTTGACCTTTTGAAGACATTTAAGTGATTTTCTAGCTATTTAATGACCGTAATTCAAATTAGAACTAGATTTACATGCAACGTTTAGCCATAACAGTTTGAAAAATCATATTTGTGTATTTGTGTGCGATGTAATTTCATGTGCAGTAAATTGGAAGAAATTTTCAAACATCTTGGTCTAACGGCTATGACACAATTAAGCATGGAGTGCCATGGCATTTAAATTCCAAAAAAATAAAAAAAATCAGAAACTCATGAAACCTTGGTTGATATAATGTCATGCCACCAAGATGATGTGGTAAAAAACTTGGCCTATTGACGGAAGTTTGGACACACACCCTCACAAACCGGTGCAACCCACTAGAACGCTCGTGGTTCCGAGAGGGAACAATCTATGTTTAATGACGAACGAAAGATAGATTCCTCTTATGGCCTTCAAAAATTTTCTACGTGTAACGTGCACTAATACAACTGTGATGTGAAAAATTTGGAAAATTTCAGGGGTCATTTGACCTTTTAAAGACATTTAAGTGATTTTCTAACCATTTAATCATATATATTATATTTACTAATTGAAAGCATCGTACGAGCTTCCACGTTAATCCTCAGAAACTAATCAAATTGTCCGTCAGATCTCTGTATTAGCTATCTACAGCCGTAAGATGATGTCCCTTACAGAGTCCTTCATTGTTGTCCCATGTGCAAGCCTTTTGCCAAAAATTCTCCTCCATAGACCCCTTCCTCCACCCAGCACGCAGCAGTTAATCTGCAAAAAACAAAAAAAATCTGGCCAACCTTTCCCCGATCATCCCCTTTCTTCCGATCTCAGCCCTGACCCATAACGCTTGCTGTTTCTCAAGACACCACCCCATGCATGGCTCCGGCAGGAGGACGGCAAACTCTTCACTGCATCCGACAGGAGCATCGTTTGATGGGGGAGTTGCCGTCTCCGGCTTGGGCTTCTTGGATGGCGGCTACGGTTGGCGTCTAACGACACACGGAGCTGGGAGGAGAAAAGCGTCGGTGAGGGGTTCAATAGCAGTCCTGTTTCTTGAGCACAACGCTGCAGCGGCGGCTTGGTCTCAAATCCCGGTCCCAGGTCCCCCATTTAGAGGACTTATGACGTGCTCCTCAGCCTTGCCATGGTGGGTTAGTACGTGCTCTCAGCTAGGGCCTACAGGGTTCTGCCTACTGAATTTATTTTAAGAGTCCACCCAGGATCGATGCAGCATCCATCTTCTGATCCATCTTGCGTCCAGTGGAAGAATTATTGTTTCTTTTGCTTTCCTATGGATTTTTGTGTTGCCTTGAGTAGTGTTGGAGTCTGGACAAATTTCTACAAAGGTGAATGAAATACATGAAGATAGACTACCAATTGGGTAAGAATGAATGCCTGGATCTGTTTATACCTTTTTTTTAATGCTGTTTGTAACTATTTTACTATACTATACTTAAATTTGATCAGATGCTTTTAGGCCATAGTGCAGCCTAAACATACTCATGCCTGCTGTTGCTAAACACTATATATTTCCGGGTAGATTATGATTAATGCTTTTATCCAGTTTGGGGCAGCTTGAGTGGATGCGTGCTAAATCGTAAAAATTGAAGTGAATAACTGAATATGATGGTAGGCGTTGATCTTAGGTTTACTCAATTGCGTGTGAGATTGTCGGAGTAAATGGCCACGGGTAGCCTAACCGACTCCCCCTGGCTCTCCGAAAAATTATCAGGCCATTCAAGCCTTCAAACGCACCAAGCATAGGGCCGCCTTTCCCGGTCGGCTATCCCCAGGGCCGACTACCAGAAGGCAACCCGGCCTCAGAAACCCTCCCCAGGAAAGCTACGAGATGGCCCACTCCAGAAAGCCGGCCCCAAGAGGACCGACTCCCGGAAGCCGGCCGTGAAGAAAGCCGGCCATGAAGAAAGCTGGCTCCCAGAAGCCGGCCAAGACTACACCCACCAGGACTGTATCCACATAACGGTGATAAGACGGGGCGTGGCGAAGTACAACCCACTACTCCCGAATCCCGAAGCAGGCATGGCCACAGGGCGTCGTACGGGCCAGCCATCTCCCGTCCGGCGCGGCACTATAGCCATGTTGACCACGACGTCACCCACGACAGGCGCCAGTACGGCCCGCGGGCGGCGGGCCCCTTTAGCCAGAGAGACACTCGAAGGCGGCCTGGCCTCCCCTAGTCGGCCAGGGGCGTAGCCGGCTTCCAACAGCCGGCCGCCTCCCTCCCTCGAAACATGTGCTTCATTAAGGAGACAAGACGAGGTGAGGTTACAGTGAGAGCGCGGAAGGCCGCGGCACTGTAGCCACGCTTACCTCGACAAAGCCCTCGTCATCAGAGGCGAGGCAACAGTAACCAGCCGCCGACAAAGTCCCCAAGCGATGGGGCCGGCTTGTCGGCCAAGAGGCCTGCAGCCGGCGGGACCCACCAGTCGGCGGGCCCCAATGGCCGGCGGAGAGGCCGGCGAGCATAGACACTGACAGCTAGGACCCGTACCTAGCCGGATTACCATTGTACCCCTGGGGGTAGGCCTATATAAACCCCCCAGGGCACCCATGCAAAGGGTTGATCTCATAGAGTTTCACACACCACATAGAGAGAAAAGGAGAGCTAGCATTGCCCTTCTTCTTCCTCTAGCCAAACCGCTCAAGGAGCACTTGTAGCCACTTGTACTGATCTAGTGATCATGCGGAGACCCCACAGAGCAGGACTAGGGGTGTTATCTCCACAGAGAGCCCCGAACCTGGGTAAGATTCGCCGGCGTGCATGTCTTCGCCTCATCCCGTTTCCAGGCACCGGCGACGTCTTACTGGCTCCCACAATGATAAGCGCCCCGTTGGCATATGTCGCACCTCCCACCCGAAATTTGGCGCCCACCATGGGGCCAGGTGCACCGTCGTCCGGAGACCTGTTCTGGACGGGAACCCTCTTCCTCCCCCGCGAGCGTAGCCAGCCTGCTGCGCCCGACGGCGCTTGCCCCGACGCGCTGCAAGGCGTCGACGACGCCTGCGCGGCAAGCTGCCTCGCCGATCTTCTTGGCGAGACTCGCATCTCCGACGAGCCCACGTCCGACGCGGGCACGGACTACCCCGAGAGCCGCCTCGTCAGCCTCCTCGACCAACTTCACGTCTCCAGCGAGCCTGCTATAGACTTAGAGTCGGTCGGCTCCACCGACCCGATGCTCGTCGACTCCGATACGGCATCGCTCGACGCCTACCCCTCCGACGTGGTAGTCTTCAACGACCCTCTCCCTCGAGCTGACAGCGGCAGCAGCGCCGTCACTGAGGTGCTGGTCATCAGCCACGTCGCCGACTCGGGCGAGAATGCCCACGACGCCATGCAAGCGGCGATGCATGACTTATCCGTCCCCATCCCGGCCGACGCCGACGCCGAGACCCTGGAGGCACGCCGCCTCGCCCTCATCGCGGAACGCCAGAAGATAGCCTCCATGAGACGCCTCGCTGAGGCTCACCAGCGCGAAGTCGACCGCGCCGCCTTTGGCACCGCCTCATGGCGGGCCGAGCCGAGTCGGCCTCGTCAAGAAGCGCGGCGCGGCCATCGCCAGCATGCTGGGGGCAGACCGCCCCGTCTACGCCACTCCGCTCGAGAATCTGCGAGCCGCTGAGGCGGCCGCTGAAGAGCTAAATGGGCTGGAGCTGATGAGCTCCCCTACATGACAAGGCGAATCCAGCAGCTGATCGATGCGGCCGCAGAACGGCACGAAGCCGGCGCCCGTGCTGAGAGTCCTCCCCCGTGCTGAGAGCACGCCGCGACATCCCGGTCACCGACTACGAGCGGCGCCCGCACAAGGAAAGACAAGGAGCCGGCTGCTAGCCGCAGCCGGACACGGATCACCATCGAGCGCGACGCAGAAGGCCGCCCCTGAGCGGTGGAGCGCCAAGGCAATCCGCCTCCTCCTCCGCCTCGAGGGGAGAGATATCCCACCCCGCCACCTGTCACGCATCCGACTCTTGGTGGCCGACTAGGCCACCGCGAAGGAGTCGGCGAGAACGACGCCCGCCACCGGATCAACCGCCTAGCTCGATCCCTGGTGCTAGAAGAAGAAGACGATGTCGGCCCGCCATGCTTTGGCCCCCGCATCCGCGACGAGCCCTTCCCCAAAGAGTTCTCGCTCCCCAGAGACACGCCCAAGTACAACGGCTCGGTGAAGCCGGAAGATTGGCTCATCGACTACTCTACTGCTGTCAGCATAGCGAACGGCAACAGGCGCGTTGCCGTGAAGTACGTCCCTCTCATGCTGCAAGGCACGGCACGCACCTGGCTCAACAGCCTCAAGCCCTACAGCGTCAACAGCTGGCTGGACTTCACGGAAGTCTTCGTCCGCAACTTCACCAGCACGTACAAGCGGCCTCCCAAGCCCCGCCAGCTCTCCCTATGCGTCCAAGGGCCCAACGAGTCGACCCGCAACTCCTCACGTGGTGGGCCGAGCTCCGCAACTCCTGCGAGGGGGTACACGAGGTTCAGGCCATCGAATACTTCACCGCCGGGTGCCGAGAGGGCACCCTCCTCAAGCATCGACTCCTCTGCGACGAGCCGGCTACCCTCGACGAAATGCTGGTCATTGCGGACAAGTACACCACGGCCGACTCCTCGATGAAGACCGAGCTCCGAGTGGACGCCTCTGGGAAGGTGCTCGCTCCGGCTCCCAAGACGCCGACAGGCGACCCCAATCGGCGCCCCTACCAGAATGACCACAAGCGCAAGGCCCCTATGCCGCCTTCCACCAGTCGGCAGGTGGCCACAGTCGAAGATGAGCAGCCCGAAGAACGGCCCGCTCCCAAGAAGAAGGGCGGCAGGCCGGCTTGGCAGCCGGCCTTCTCCTACGAGCAGACTCTCGATGCCCCCTGCAAGTTCCACATCGGTGCGAAGCCGTCCAACCACACGACCAGAAAGTGCCACTGGCTCACACGGATCTCCAAGGACGAGGGGCTGGTGTCGCCTCCACCTCCCGGCCCGCCGCCTCCAGCCCCCCAGCAGCCGGCTGCTCGACCAGCAGTCGGAGCCATTCAAGATGAGTTCCCTGAAGAGCACGCCGCCTACGTCGTCTTCACGAGCCAGGTTGAAGACAAGCGGAGCCGGCGCCGACAGCACCAAGAGATCAACGCGGTCGCCTCCAGCAACCCCGAGTTCATGCATTGGTCCGAGAAGCCTATCAACTGGAGCCAGGCCGACCACCCAGAGGTGATGCCATCCCCTGGCTCCTACGCACTAGTATTGGATGTCACCCTCGCAACGGAAAGGCGAGTTGCCCGATTCTCCCGCGTTCTGATTGATGGCGGAAGCAGTATCAACATACTGTACCGGGACACCATGGAGAAGATGAACCTCAAGGCAAAGCAGCTCATGCCAAGCCGGACCGTGTTCCATGGCATCGTACCCGGCCTGTCCTGTTCCCCGATCGGCAAGATCAAGATGGATGTTCTCTTCGGAGACAAGGATCACTTTTGCCGAGAAGCGATCTGGTTCGAGGTGGTAGATCTGGAGAGCCCTTACCACGCCTTGCTTGGCCGACCTGCTCTGGCAAAGTTCATGGTTGTGCCCCACTACGCCTACCTGAAGATGAAGATGCCGAGCTCGAAGGGGATCATCACTGTAGCCGGTGACTACAAGAAGTCCATCGAGTGCGCCGCAGCCAGCAGTCGGTTGGCCGAGTCCCTCGTAGTGGCAGAAGAGAAGAAGATGTTGGAGCGAGTTGTGGCCATGGACAGCAAGCAGCCGGCCTTGTCTCCCAACCCCAAGGAATATGATGCGCAGGGCTCTTTCCAGCCGGCCAAGGAGACGAAGAAGATACCTCTGGACCCGGAGAACCCGGAGAGGTTTGCAGTCATTGGTGCAAACCTGGACAGTAAATAGGAAGGCGAGCTCGTCGACTTCCTCCTTGAGAATTGGGACATCTTTGCATGGTCCCTAAAGGACATGCCGGGTGTTCCGAAGGATTTCGCCGAGCACAAATTGCACGTCCGAGCCGACGCAAAGCCGGTCAAGCAGCCCCTCAGCAGACTGTCAGAAGAGAAGCGAAGAATCGTAGGAGAAGAGATAGCCCGGCTCCTCACCGCCGGCTTTATTATGGAAGTATTTTTCCTAGAGTGGCTTGCCAACCCAGTCTTGGTGTTGAAGAAGAACAACAAATGGCGTATGTGTATAGACTACACCAGCCTCAACAAGGCCTGCCCCAAAGATCCGTTTGTTTTGCCACGAATTGATCAAGTGATAGACTCCACGGCCGGATGCGAGCTGTTGAGTTTTTTGGATGCCTACTCAGGATACCACCAGATCAAGTTGGACCCAGCAGACCGCCTGAAGACTGCCTTCATCACACCATTCGAAGCTTTCTGTTACCTGACTATGGCATTCGGCTTGAGGAATGGCGGTGCCACTTTTCAACGTTGCATGCAGAAGTGCCTCCTCAAGCAACTCGGCAGAAATGCCCATGTCTACGTAGACGATATTGTGGTGAAGACAGAGAAGCGCGGCACCCTGCTGGAGGACCTCAAAGAAACATTTGCCAACTTGCGCCGATTCCAGATCAAGCTCAACCCCGAGAAATGCGTGTTCGGAGTACCAGCCGGCCAGCTTCTAGGCTTTCTGGTCTCCGAACGCGGCATTGAGTGCAACCCTGTGAAGATCAAAGCCATTGAGAGAATGGAGATTCCCACCAAGTTGCGAGACGTGCAGAAATTCACCGGGTGCCTGGCCTCCCTAAACCGCTTTATCAGCCGGCTAGGAGAGAAGGCTCTCCCCCTGTACCGACTCATGAAGAAATCCACTCATTTCGAGTGGAATGACCAAGCAGACAAAGCCTTCCATGAGTTGAAGAAAATGCTGACTACTCCACCTGTCCTGGCGGCGCCGACTGAGAAGGAGCCCATGCTCCTTTACATTGCCGCGACTAGCCGAGTGGTCAGTACTGTTGTCGTGGTCCAGCGCCCGGAAGAAGGCCGAGCCCAACTAGTCCAGAGGCCGGTATATTATCTAAGCGAAGTACTATCCAGCTCAAAGCAAAACTACCCGCACTACCCGAAGATGTGCTATGGAGTATATTTCGCCGCCAAGAAGCTGAAGCCCTACTTTCAAGAGCATCCCATCACGGTCGTGTGCACCGCCCCGCTTGCCGAGATCATAGGCAGCCGGGATGCATCCGGCCGGGTGGCTAAATGGGCCATTGCGTTGGCACCTCACACAATCTTCTACCAGCCCCGCACCGCCATCAAGTCCCAAGCATTGGCCGACTTCCTCGTCGACTGGGCCGAGACCCAGACCTACAGCCGGCTCCCGACTCTACCCATTGGCGGATGCACTTCGACGGGTCCAAGATGCGCACCGGCTTGGGAGCCGTCATCGTCCTCACCTCTCCCAAAGCCGACAAACTCAGATACACGCTGCAAATCCACTTCGCCGCCTCCAACAACGTGGCCGAGTACGAGGCACTCATACACGGGCTCCGGCTAGCCAAAGAGCTCGGCATACGCCGGATCCTGTGTTATGGCGACTCAGACTTGGTGGTCCAGCAGTCATCTGGCGACTAGGACGCCAAGGATGCAAACATGGCGAGATATCGATTCCTCGTCCAGCAGATCAGTGGGTACTTCGAAGGGTGCGAGTTCCTTCACGTGCCACGGGCCGACAACGACCAAGCAGATGCCCTGGCGCGGATCGGCTCCACCCGACAGGCTATACCGACCGGTGTCTCTCTCCAGCGCCTCCTCAAACCGTCCATCAAGCCGTCTCCAGAGTCGGACTCTATCTTCGTGGCGCCTACCACCGATGCAGCCGGATCCGACTGGAGGAACCCAGCAGGCGGCTCGGGACTTCGACAACCGGCCCGGGGACTGCCGTAGTCGCACCCGGCTCGGGGACTTCAGAACCCGGCCCAGGGACTGCAGCAGTCGGCCCGGGGACTGCAGCGACACAAGAAGCGGTGGCCGACTCCAATTCTTCACAACCCAACCCGCCCACCCGAGTCACAGTGGCCGTACTGATAGTAGAAGAAGTCACAGCTCCATCATGGGCCCAGCCCATCCTCAACTTCCTAGTCAATAGAGAGCTGCCGGCTGATGAGATCTCGGCAAGACTAGTGCAACGTCGAGCCGGGGCATATGCAATAATAAACAGAGAGCTTGTCAAGCGCAGCGTCACTGGAGTCTTTCAGCGCTGCATCAAGCCAGAGAAAGGTGTGGCAATCGTCAAGGATATCCATCAAGGCGAATGCGGCCACCATGCAGCCTCAAGATCACTTGTGGCCAAAGCTTTCCGCCACGGTTTCTTTTGGCCGACTGCCTTGGAAGATGCCAAAGAGATAGTCAAAAGCTGCAAAGGATGCCAAGTCTTCAGTTCCAAGCAACACCTGCCGGCTTCCGCACTCAAGAACATCCCCCTCACCTGGCCCTTTGCCGTCTGGGGGCTGGACATGGTGGGCCCATTCAAGACAGCCCGCGGCAGCCTGACACATCTGCTTGTCGCCGTGGACAAATTTACCAAGTGGATCGAAGCAAAGCCGATCAAGAAGCTAAACGGGCCGACTGCCGTGATGTTCGTTGCCGACATCACTACTCGGTACGGCGTGCCGCACAGCATCATCACCGACAACGGCACAAACTTTGCCAAAGGAGCATTGGCGCATTACTGCGCGACGAAGGGTATCCGACTGGACTTAGCGTCTGTTGCCCACCCGCAGTCAAACGGCCAGGTCGAGCGAGCAAATGGACTCATCCTCTCCGGCATCAAGCCCCGACTGGTCGTACTACTGGAGCGATCGGCCGGCTGCTGGCTCGATGAGCTGCCGGCTGTCCTCTGGAGTCTGCGTACTACCCCTAACAAGTCAACCGGCTTCACTCCGTTCTTCCTTGTATATGGTGCCGAGGCTGTCATCCCAACCGACATCGAATTCGACTCGCCTCGGGTCACCATGTACACGGAGGCGGAGGCCAAGGAAGCGCGAGAAGACGGCGTCGACCTGCTGGAAGAAGGCCGGCTGTTCGCACTCAGCCGGTCCGCCATCTACCAGCAGGGTTTGCGCCGTTACCACAAACGCAAGGTCAAGCCAAGATCTTTCCAAGAGGGCGACCTTGTGCTTCGGCTGATCCAGCGAACAGCCGGCCAGCACAAGCTCTCGGCCCCTTGGGAAGGCCCTTTCGTCATCAGCAAGGCGCTAGGCAACGACTCCTACTACCTGATCGACGCACAAAAACCAAGAGCACGCAAGAGGGATGATTCCGGCAAGGAGTCGGAGCGACCATGGAACGCGAACCTCCTGAGAAGATTCTATAGTTGAAAGCAGTATGTATCATGCTACCTTTTTGTATTAAGTATGAAACAACGGGCCCCCCGAGGAGCGCTCGGGGACTGCCCTCCTTTATCTATGAATGACGAGTGTCATATTCATGAATGTATTGTTACATTTGATTTTTCTGTCTGGCACCGGGTTCGACTAGTCGGCCCGGGGACTGGCCGCCTTAAGTTATATTAAAGTTCTACCTGAAGTCAGATAAGTAGTGTGCCGGCTCCCGAGCCCTCTTGTCGAAAGTCGCAGTTCGAAGAACCGACTGTCCGACTGGCAAGAGCCAAAGGCAGAAAGGATGCCCACATGAAAAACGTCTAAGGACTAACGAGCTTATATAACAAAGACGGGCTCCAACCACGCTTGCCGGCTCACAAAACAGCCGGCTGGCTGGCCTCCCAATCACTTCGCTATAATCCAATAAAGCTAGAGTACTTACCCTCCCAACTGGCCAAGCACTCCTCCAGCCACAGATTGCAGAGCAACTGTCCGACTGGGGAGGCGGCAACCAAGGGAGGGCGGCAAAGGAAAAAGCAGAAGGATGAAAAGCAAAGAACAAGGGAAAGCCAAACGCATGCATAATTATATTTACACATAAGGCCCCCAACAGGCCGGCAATCAATATAGTTCGAATACACCCAGTGGGTGGAATTGTGCAAACCTAACAAAATATTGTTCCAAGAGTGGTAAAAACAGGGAAATAGAGGCAGCAGACTAGACTAAGGGCGCGGTATGGGAGCCGGGTTGGTCGGTGGAGACGGCGCCACCGGCTGGAGGAGTGGCCGGCTGGCGGGTCTCGACTTGATCATCGCCGGCTGCAGGCAGTGCACCCGCGCGTGCCTTGTTGCTGGAGGCACGGTCAAGCTAAGGCTGATCGGCCGCTCCACCATCTGGCCCGGCGTCTTCACCCTCCTCCTCCTCCTCCTCGCCCTCGTCGCTGGAGTCGATCTCCTCCGCCGAGTCCTCGCCGTCTGCCGGGTTCAGCCCGAACCACTCCTCCGGCTGGGCAACACCGTTGTCGTCCACCTTAGGAGCGAAGGCGCTGGTGTCGGTGTAGTCGGCGATCGCCGAAGCCCGCCGGATGATAGCCGGCCACGCTGGCTCCAGCTTCGTGTCGGCCTCCTACCGCCAGGTGGCCAGCTGGTCCAGACTCAGTCCGGGATACCAGGCCTTGGCGAACTCCAGCGCCCGCCTGGCGCCGGACCGAGCCGCCGAAGCCTTCCAGGCCTCGAAGCGGCCGACCGCCACCTCCAGCCAGTCGGCAGTCCGACTGGGGGTGCGGGGAATCACTTCACCAGGCCAGAGAGCGGCCAACACCTGCGCCCCAACACGCTGAAGCCGGCGGAGCAGGCGATGAGCCGGCTGGAGGCGGGCCTGGATCGCCAAGAGCTGCTCCTCCAGCGACCGGCGAGCGTTGGGTGCGATTTTGGCGCCAGCCTGCCTTTGTGCCTCGCGGTGGGCCTCGACGACCTGGTTGGCGGCGGTAGAGTAGCCAGGGAAGTACTCTGCGCAAGGAAGAAAGAGAAAGAAGAGAAAAACGCCAAGTCAAAAAACGAGCTAAAGCGGCAAGCGGCAAGCAAGGACGCAGAGGAAGGCGGCCTACCGTCAACCAAGTCTTCGATCTGGCCATAGCCGTTGATCAGCGTCTGCTTCGCTTCGGCCCAGCCAGCCGCCTCTGTCTCATACTCGGCTTGAAGGGCGGCCTCGCTGTCCCGCACCGCCTTCAGGGCCGCCTTATGGCTCTCCTCCTGGTCGGCCAACCTCTTGGCTAGGCGGTCACGCTCCTTTGCCAAGGCGGCAAGCTCGGCCTCCTTAGCGCGGAGGGCGGCCTGAGCCCCGCCCAACTGCTCCCTTAGATTGGCGTTGGCCGCTGCAGAGATGGCAGAAAAGAAAGAAGCAATAAGGAAGAAGTCGTCAAGGAAGATCCGACCCGACTGCTCAGCAGTCGGCCCGAATCTCGGGGACTACACCCAGTGGGTGCATTGACGCGCCCCCACGTGAGATAAAAGACAAAGCACTTACCCCGGCTCTCAGATAGCTCAGCAGTCTTCTGGGTCAGCTCCCGAGCCTGGGAGTTGAAGGCAGCCGCGCGGAGGTTGTGGTAGTCCTGCAAATCAAGCAGAGGAGTGAATGAGAACAAGAATAGCAAAACAAGGCCCGCTGTGAAGTTCCAAGCCGCCTGCTCAGCAGCCGACTCGGAACTCAGGGACTACACCCAGTGGGTGCGCTGACGCGCCCCCACGGAAGAAACCAAGATCAAAAAAGCAAAGACAAAGAGACTAACCCGAATGGCCGCCCGCGTCGCAAGGAACTCGTCATTATAGTTCCTCAGTGCCGCAGCCTGGGCTTGAAGCCGGTTCCGGACGTCCTGCGCGGCCACGTTCACCACAGCCGTCCCTCCACCCGGCGTCCACCCCGAGCTGGCGCTGGCCGCCTCCGTGTCCTGGGCCCACGAGCTGGAGCCCGCGGCCTTCTGCGGCTCCGATGCAGCCTTCCCCGAGCGCTGGCGTGACGGCGTCTGGACCACCAGATCAGTCCTCGTGGCCGGCTCGCCCCCGGCCGATTGCGCAGGCGGCAAGTTCGGCCAGCCGCCTTGGGTCGCCCCAGTCGGCGGGGCCGGTGCTGCCTCCCTCTCCGAGACGACGATATCGTCCTCCTTCTCCAATCCCGGCTGGTCACCGCCGGCTTCTTCTGGTGGGGGCTCTGGGACCTAAGGCGTCGCGACGCGCAGAGGGGTGACTAGCAAGGCCCCCTCCACCGTCGCCGCGGCCGCAGCCTCCGCTTGGGCCTTGGCCGCCGCATCGGCACGCGCCTTCGCCGCCTCCTCTCACGCCGCCTTGGCGGCGGCCACCCTCAACTCCTCCGCCTCCCGCTCCTCCTGCGCCTCCCGCGCGTTTCGCTCCGTCGCCGCCTGAAGCTCGGGACGGGGGTCCACGCGGCGAGTGGCGCTCCCAGATCCTCCCGGCGATCCAACGACGGAGGCGGCAGCAACCCGCTCGAGCGACAGTGGAGCCCTGATTTTTTGAGAAAGGACAAGGATTCAGGAACTACCAGAGAAAAGAAGAAAGAATACATGAAGGAGTATACACTTACGCCGACACCGTCTGCGGCTGCTTCACCGCCCTGCGGAAGCGGGCCAACTTCGCGGCCGCCTCTTCCCGCCTGGTCGCCGCTGCCCCGCCCTTGGGCTTCTTCGGCCGACTGCCGAACAAGCCCGACGCGGCACGACGCTTCTGCCCGCCGCTCTGAGCAGGCGGCGCGGCGAAGGAAACCGCGCCGTGGCCAGACGCCGGCTGGCGGCGTGGGACGACTTCCGCCTCGTCGTCATCCGGCCAGTCGTCGAAGCTGACTCCAAGCCCGGAGCCGCCTGCCTCGCCGCCGGCTTGGCCGCCACCCGCCTCGGTATTGTCGTCCATGGCGGCCGCCCCCAAGTCGGGGTCCTCCAGGTCGTTCTCCGTCCAGTCGGGGAGGAATCGGCGCTCCGCCTCCGACCCGCCTGGAGGCCGAAGGAGAGGGCTCTGCCGAGACATGCCGACTAGTCAGAGTCGGCCAGAAGGAACTCGGCGACAAAACTAAGAGAAGAAAGGAAAAAAGAGAACATACCGTGGGCGGCGGATGTGCTCGGGAATATGGCTCCTTGCCAAACTGCCATTCCGCGGAGAGCTTGCAGTTCGCCATGTAATTCACCATGTAGGCCACCTCGTTGTGCGGCATGTCCTTGGTGCACATCTGACTCAGATCGAGCTGGCCGCTCATCTGACAGATCAGGTGAGGGCAGCTCTGAAGCGGAAGTACCCAGCGCGCGACGAAGGCGGCCAGCAAGTCGGACCCAGTCAGGCCCTCCGACTGGATCATCACCCGCAGTCGGGCGACGGCCGCGGCTCCAGCCGGCATCAGCGTCACCGCCCGATAGGACCACTGGGGCCGCCTACCCGCCGGCGGGCCGGCTACATAAGCCGGCAAATTGACGTAGTCACCTTGCGGGGCGACGCTCTTCACGTAGAAGTATGACTTCTGTCAGCGCTTCACCTACTGGATTAGTGTGATAACGGGGAAGGGGTTGTCGGCTGCCACCCTCCGCATCGCGATGAAGGCACCACTCTGGGCCGGCACGCCCTGCATTCGCGTGCCCAGCTTGGACTGGAAGAACTCCCCCCAGAGCTCGAGGGTGGGGAGAACGCCAAGATAGCCTTCACACAAGGTGACGAAGGCGGACAGCAGCATCACCGTGTTCGGCGTGAGGTGGTGCGGCTGGAGTTGATAGAATTCGAGGAAGGAACAGAAGAAAACACTCGCTGGCAGGCCGATGCCGCGCAAGAAATGCGAGCGGAAGACCACCCGCTCGCCTTCCTCCGGCTCCGGCGTGATCTCCTTCGCCGGCGCGAGACGGACCCGCACCTTATCCGCGCCGGGCAGCCGCCGCGTCTTGCAGAGGAACTCGACGTGGTCCTCATGGACATTGGAGCCGTCCCAGTCCCCGCCGTACTGCATGGCGGTGTGAGGCCGGCAAGAACGAGCGCGGCGGCAGGGAAAAGAATGGTGGGACGGCGCAGCGGCGAGACGCTGCTGTGAGGGAGAGCAGGAGGAAGAAGATGGCGGGGAGGAGAGGGGCGTACGAGCGTCCGCCGCTTCCCCTCCCCCCCCTACTTATAGCCTCGTGCGGCGAAGCCGAGGAGGCGAGGCGTGGGGTGGGACGTGGGATTAACTGCGCCCACTCCCCCACGTCCCACGATTACTGCGCCCTAAAGACGTGCGGAAACCGCCGCAGGAAGACGTGCGGACGGCTTTGGGCCGCAGAGAATCCGCGCCTGGGCCTGGGCGCGGGAGTGGTGGGCCCCCCACTACTAGGAAAAGGCCTACTAATGGCGCACCTAACTGGTGCGCCATTAGTATATGCCATGGTGCGCCATTAGTATAGGCCACTGGTGCGCCATTAGTATAGGCCACGGTGCGCCATTAGTATTTTTGAATTTTGAAGGCGGGAAAATAGTAGTGGCGCACCGTCTAACCCCCACCGTGCGCCATTGCTATTTTTGAATTTTGAATTTGGATCTGGATCGCGATTTTTTTGCCCATTTGTTGCTCGTTCTTTTGGCTCGTTTTTTTTGCACGATATTATTTCAAATTTTGTTCCTGTTTTTGGATCTTGTACGTTCTTTTGCCATGTTCTTTTGCCGGAGAGGAGTTCGCCGGAGAGGAGGAGGAGGAGGTCGCCGGAGAGGTGCTCGCCTACATCGCCGGAGAGGAGGAGGAGGTCGCCGGAGAGGAGTTCACCGGAGCATCGGAGAGGAGGAAGGAGAAACCATGAGGGGAGCTCACCGAAGAGGAGGGAGGAGGAGCTCACCGAAGAGGAGGGAGGAGGAGCTCACCGGAGAGGAGGGAGTAGGAGCTCACCGGAGAGGAGGGAGGAGGAGCTCACCG
>NC_057802.1:25919853-25931443 GCF_018294505.1 Triticum aestivum
CAGGAGAGGAGGGAGGAGGAGCTCATCGGAGAGGAGGGAGGAGGAGCTCACCGGAGAGGAGGGAGGAGGAGCTCACCGGAGAGGAGGGAGAAGGAGATGAAGTGGAGGAGAGGTGGAGTGGAGGAGAAGAATGAAGAGGTAAGGAGGAGAGGACACGCCCAGCCATATATACGGCATAGTAATGGCGCACCGTGGGCAGGTGCGCCATTACTATTTTTTTTTGATTTATTTTGAATTTTGAAGGCGGGAAGATACTAATGGCGCACCATGGGCAGGTGCGCCATTAGTAACTTTTTTTTATTTTTTTATTTATTTTGAATTTTGAAGGCGGGAAGATACTAATGGCGCCCCATGGGCAGGTGCGCCATTAGTAACTTTTTTTTTAGTTTTTTTTTTGAATTTTGAAGGCGGGAAGATAGTAATGGCGCACCATGGGCAGGTGCGCCATTAGTAAATTTGATTTTTTTTGAATTTTTTTGCCTCTCCAGATCTTAAAAGCCCCGTATCTTTTTTCTATTAGGTTTTTGAGGATTTTGAAAATGTTTAACGGGGTTCCCCCGGTTAAATTCGGATGTAACTTTTCGAGTAGTTGATTTTTCATATAAAAAACTTTTTCATCCGAGTTCGTATGCAAAATTTATGCCCATTTTAAGAAATTCCAGAGAGATTTTGCAAATAAAGTCGAAATTCATGTTTGTTAATTTTCCAACAACTAGACCACATATCACATGGGAAACTTATTTTATTTTATTTTTTTGACATTTCCATCATTTTCTTTTATTTTTTTAAAAACTGAAAAGGCGGTCCCAGGGGGGTGCATTCGGTGGAATGGGCCAAGTTACTAATGGCGCACCGTGGGGGTGGTGCGCCATTAGTAGTTCAACTAGTAATGGCGCACCGTGGGTGTGGTGCGCCATTAGTAGTTGAACTAGTAATGGCGCACCGTCCCACGGTGCGCCATTACTAGTTTAAAAAATAAAAAAAAATTGAAAAAAAATTTGAAACATAATTACTAATGGCGCATCGTGGGATGGTGCGCCATTACTAGTTGAACTACTAATGGCGCACCATCCCACGATGCGCCATTAGTAGTTTTGAAAAAATTAAAAAACAATTTTACTAATGGCGCACCGTGGATGTGGTGCGCCATTAGTATTTTCACACTAATGGCGCACCAACACATGGTGCGCCATTAGTATATAGTAATGGCGCACCACATGTCTGGTGCGCCATTAGTGGCCATATCATCTATAGCCCTTTTCCTAGTAGTGCCCGACCTGCGGCGACGTCTTGTCGCGTGCGTGGGCTGGCAGGCTCTTTTCAGCCAAGGGATGCCACGTGGTTCGCAGGCAGCAAGCGGCCTGCCCGCAGCCCGGCGCGCGCGCCACCAGACTCCCGCCTTCCGACTTCAAAATTTTCGCCAAGACGGCGCGCCCAACCGAAGCCGGCTCCCAGCTGCTGGCTCGTCAAGATAAGAAGCTGGCCGAGCTTCTCGACCTCCTCTCGGCCTCGAAGCTCAACCAGCTTCGGGGACTACTGTCGGAGTAAATGGCCACGGGTAGCCTAACCGACTCCCCCTGGCTCTCCGAAAAATTATCAGGCCATTCAAGCCTTCAAACGCACCAAGCATAGGGCCGCCTTTGCCCGGCCGGCTATCCCCAGGGCCGACTACCAGAAGGCAACCCGGCCTCAGAAACCCTCCCCGGGAAAGCTACGAGATGGCCGACTCCAGGAAGCCGGCCCCAAGAGGACCGACTCCCAGAAGCCGGCCGTGAAGAAAGCCGGCCATGAAGAAAGCTGGCTCTCAGAAGCCGGCCAAGACTACACCCACCAGGACTGTATCCACATAACGCTGATAAGACGGGGCGTGGCGAAGTACAGCCCACTACTCCCGAATCCCGAAGCAGGCATGGCCACAGGGCGCCGTACGGGCCAGCCATCTCCCGTCCGGCGCGGCACTATAGCCATGTTGACCACGACATCACCCACGACAGGCGCCAGTACGGTCCGCGGGCGGCGGGCCCCTTTAGCCAGAGAGACACTCGAAGGCGGCCCGGCCTCCCCTAGTCGGCCAGGGGCGTAGCCGGCTTCCAACAGCCGGCCGCCTCCCTCCCTCAAAACATGTGCTTCATTAAGGAGACAAGACGAGGTGAGGCTACAGTGAGAGCCCGCAAGGCGGCGGCACTGTAGCCACGCTTACCTCGACAAAGCCCTCGTCATCAGAGGCGAAGCAATAGTAACCAGCCGCCGACAAAGCCCCCAAGCGGTGGGGCCGGCTTGTCGGCCAAGAGGCCGGCAGCCGGCGGGACCCACCAGTCGGCGGGCCCCAATGGCCGGCGGAGAGGCCGGCGAGCATAGACACTGACAGTTAGGACCCGTACCTAGCCGGATTACCATTGTACCCTGGGGGTTAGGCCTATATAAACCCCCAGGGCACCCATGCAAAGGGTTGATCTCATAGAGTTTCACACACCACATAGAGAGAAAAGGAGAGCTAGCCTTCCCTTCATCTTCCTCTAGCCAAACCGCTCAAGGAGCACTTGTAGCCACTTGTACTGATCTAGTGATCATGCGGAGACCCCACAGAGCAGGACTAGGGGTGTTATCTCCACGGAGAGCCCCGAACCTGGGTAAGATTCGCCGGCGTGCATGTCTTCGCCTCATCCCGTTTCCAGGCACCGGCGACGTCTTACTGGCTCCCACAATGATAAGCCACCCGTTGGCATATGTCGCACCTACCATCTGACAGAGATGTGTTAAACAAATATGTTATTGCCCTCACATATAGAGATTGATATTATTACGACTACACAACTTTGCTCTACAATCCAGCATCTAATAATTACATCCTGTAGATGAAACCCTCAGAGGTCAAGATGCAATTTGACATGTCCGCTGCATGTCCACCATCAGATATGTGGGCATATGCAGACACAGGGCTTGCAAAGCTGAGCAGCAGGCGACTACTGGCACGGTACTAGACGGTGACTACTGACTAGCAGTGCAGGGCAGTGCGGTGACAGGCATGGGAGTGGTGCAACCAACGAAGGAACAATGGCAGGTTGTGGCTGCGACCAACCGAAGGTGATGGACGATGCTAGAAATAGGAACAACAATGCCAGGTTGGTGCATATCGAGTAGCATACATCTAAATAATTTTATTTCCCAGTTTTCTTAGCGTTTGTATCTAGCTCTGCGTTAAAGCAAGCAAATAGTACATGAAAAAAAGTTGAGTTTTAGCGGCACCAAAATCAATCTGCTGTTCTCATAAAAAGAAAAATCAATCTGTGAGGGATTTGGTAGCCCTCCGTGCAATGCACAAATTGTTATGCATTGTAATGCAATGGGACTATAAGAAAGCATCCAAGCTAAAGAGCTTTATATGATGTGATCGGTTAGTCTTAGTTCTTTCTGAAGTTCTTAATTTTCTTGAACTGAATATATCACTTTGTCTTTTTTTGTTACAGTACAGTGAAGTTGGCAACAAACTACTTCTTTTTCTTCGGATATGTTATTAATATAGATAGAGGAATGAAGGCCAATAATTCATGCTGGTAGATTAGTATTTTTGTAGCTAAAGACTAGAGTACGGTAATATAGTCACGCCGGTACTTCTTCTGATTAAAACAACGTCATGTCTTGGCTCCAGTTTACTATATTATTTACTTTTTTTTGAGGGGTTACTATATTATTTACTAATAGTTATGACTCCTTCATTTCCCGATTAAACAGTAGACAGAAGATTTTATAAATTAAATAACACATGCATGCTGCCAGATAAATTAAACTTTCGTGTACAGTGAAAAAAGTGACAACTTAATTTGCATGGATTTGAAAGGAAAAACACCATTGAGGTAACTACAATGGTGTGTACAATCATGGATAGTAATTTTTGTTGGACGTATGGTCCTGCTTTAGTGGTACATGGTCCCAAAAAAACTTTAGTTTGAGCTTCGAGTAAAGATCTACTGTGAAGTCAAATTCCTATTCTATACTGTTTAATGTTTCTTTACAAATTTGTAGGTCACTTTATGAGATGAAACAACTACAACAATGATTTCTTCCACCATTTTTGAACTACGTTTGTACGTGCATGTTCAAGCATAAGAATATCATTCCTTTTGGTTTTATATTTGTGGATGCCCATAGCGTATTGTTCACATAAAGTGGTGTGTTCTATAGTTAGCAGATCTTGTAACCAGTATGTACTCCCTTTGTTCCAAAATGATTAAAGCTCTAGCAAATTTTAAGTGAAATTTTTTGAAGTTTGACCAAGTCTACAGAAAAATTTGCAAAGATATGCGGTATCAAATATATATAATGAATCTAATGAAGTAAATTTTGTTTTCTAGATGTTGATAATTTTGTATAGACTCCTCAAACTTAATAAAGTTTGACCTAGGACAATACTAGAAGTTTAATTATATTAAACAAAGGGAGTGTCTCTTCGATCTCATATACATAAATGTTACAATATTAAATTAGTTGAGTATAATGTATCATCCGAGGAACTACTTCTGCGTTACAGTGGAAAGAGATACATTTATTCAACCAGATCTGGAGAACCTGTCAAGTTGAAGCAAAGTGAATGAAAAAACTATGTGAGATCACTTTAAAAATAAAAGAATCTTAAAAAACAAAATATGTAAGGATATACGTTTTATATTATCCTTAAGAGAAAAGCTTGAATTGTATCCTTCATCTCCTCATATTTTGTAGTTATGACAACTGTTTTCCACTTATTGTTCTACCGTAAATATTGACACAGATGTTTATGTCTAAATTTTGTCCTTTCTCAATTGCTTCGACAAGATATTGCTATAAATGTTACTATTGCTCCACTATGTTGTACAAAAGATTGAATAAAAGCTAACACAGTATGTTCCAAAAGCTACTATTTCTCCCCTGTTCTATTCATTTTGGTGTATCTTTTCTTTAGTTTGTAAATTAAAATATACATTTCATATACACGAACATACATGTGAATGAGTTTGTGTTCTCAGGGCTATAAAAACATCAAGATTACTCTGGATTGAGTGCCAACATTTGTAGACGGCTTCGGAGTAAGTAAGTTGAAAATTATCCAGTATCTACCTATCTCTAGGCTCACAATGAAGTTCTCCTCTGCCAGTTTTGAATTCCCAACATTGCATCCCTCCATGACTCATCTTTGGCATGTTAACCTCCAGGCACTACTGTTTGATATTTTTAGGGCGATATATGATCAGAGTAAAAATATTTACATATATATGCAATAGAAAAGAAAGCAAGTAATATATCAGGAGCACATATATCTTCACATAATGCGAAAGGATCCGCTCAGTTTTTTGTCTCAATTACTACGCATGAAAGATGTAAGTATTGGGTAGGCAAGACTCTCTGCAATTTTTTCATCTTATTTATTATCACAACATAACTAAGAGAAAGAGCCAATACATAATTTAATGCACATAACCTGCCCGATGGATAAAATACAGTTATTCTTTCCAACCATCGAGACCCTTATGTAATGTACATATAAGTTGCACGTAGTGCACTAAATTATTCTCCAACTTTAGCCAACAAAAAAGACAAAAGATTATTGTGGTTTATCAAATAAAAATTATATAAATAGGTTTGCCGTAAATAATACTCCCTCCGGTCCATAATAAATGTCATAGGTTTATATTTTGTAAATTTTAAGCATTTACTAATACTCTTGAAAAAAAAAGATGAAATTTGCATGCGTAAATAGACTATTACTATATCAAAATTTCATGTATATTACGTTGTAAAAGAAATACCTAGCCCGTGTTGGTGCACGGGCTAATGACTAGTGACCATAATTCAAATTCGAACTACATCTACATGCAACGGCTAACCATAACTGTTTGAAAAATAATATTTGTGTATTTTTGTGCGAGTTAATTCCATATGCAGTAAATTAGAAGGAATTTTCAAACATATTGGTCTCACGACATGGAGACATATGTATGCATGGAGTGCCATGGCATTTTAATTCCAAAATATTAAAAAATGATCAAAAAACATGAAACCTTGCTTGATGTAATCTCATGCCACCAAGATGATGTGGTAAAAAAATTAGCCTGTTTGACGAAAGTTTGGACACACACCCCTCACAAAACCGGACACTATTAGGAAAAGTGCTATAGGTAATATGGACATTAATGGCGCACCATATATGTGGTGCGCCACTGCTATATAGCAGTGGCGCACCAGATACAGGTGCGCCATTAGTGTCCTCATTAGTAATTGTGCACCACACACAAGGTGCGCCATTACTAATAAAAAAAATTCCAAAACTATTAATGGCGCACCAAGGCAAAGTGCGTCATTACTAGTTTTAACTAGTAATGGCGCACCACACACCCTGTGCGCCAGTACTAACAAAAAAAATTATTTTTTTAACTAGTAATGGCGCACCAGGGTACAGTGCGCCATTACTAGTTCAAACTAGTAATGGCGCACCACAGCCACGGCACGCCACTACTAACAATTATATTTTTTTTGCAAAACTAGTAATGGCGCACCACATAACAGGTGCGCCATTAGTAACCAGGGTTACTAATGGCGCATTATTACGTGATGCGCCATTGGTAACCTGAGAGCAGCTAGATATTTTGGACAACCACCTACCACACTCACTTTCCCCACTTCATTCTCTCCACCTCCTCCTCCAAGCTTGTCTCGGCTGCCTCCTCCTCCTCACCTCATTTGCACCATAGATTCACCCAAATTAAGTGGTTAAATTACCTTTTTTTGATAGGTAAGTAAGGGGAAAGCTTTCTTTATGTTATAGATCTACTTTTTTCTTCCCTCCAACAACGTGCACATGCACTTTTTATGGCCTAGATCTACGTATGTTTGTGGTGTTGCATATGTTTGTGTTTGCAGGTGCCGGTATTTGAAATGCGATAGTTGCCAATATTTTGCCGGAATGTTGATTCATTTCCGTTTCGGCGAGAATTTGGCACTATGCATTCTTTTTGGTCCTATTTTTAGGCAAAGTCATGTCAAATTTTTTCTTGGTTCTAAAATATCGTTTTGCTCTACCCCGCAGGCGACCATGGTCTGCACGATGACCGAAGGCATCGTGAATAGGTTTTTGAGCTCCGCGAAGGCCGAGATGCTTCAAAAGAACGAGACGGAGATAAGATGTCCGTGTCGAAGATGCAAGCTGAAGAGCCTTATTACAGACCCGGATTCCGGCAAATGCGGGACCACCTGCTCTTGTGTGGTTTCATGGATGGCTATCGGTGGCAAGGTGATGAAGATGAATATGAAGTCGTCCATGGGGGTCGGGCAAGAAATGACGAAGGGCAGCAAGACAACCACCGCGGCGAAGGCGGGCAAGAAGACGAAGAATCTCCAGGACATGATCACGACGGTGATGCAGTACACAGTCATCATGTAGAAGATGCCGGACATGATGATGAGGAAGATCAAGACGAAGGGCATGATCATGAAGATGAAGATGCCGGAGCAGACGACGATGGACCATCGATGGGCTGGGTGCAGGACCCTCATATTCAAGAGCTGCTTCTCAAGCAGACGGATAACGCAAGAGCTGCCGCCCGAGAGAAAGCCAAGCTGGATCAACTAGAGATAGACGCGGTTACTCCATTGTATGAAGGATTCAGGCCCGAGGATACCCGCCTAAAAGTAATGCTCATGGCTCTGGAGATGAAGGTAAAACACAAAATGACCGACGCATGCTTCGACGAGAACATGTCATTCTGGCACGAACGTCTTCCCACGGGGAACAAGTGCCCGACCAGTTTCGAGGAGGCAAAGAAAATCGTGTGTCGTCTGGATTTACCGCACGTGAAATACCATGTGTGCATGAACAATTGCATCATTTACCGGGACGAGCACGCGGAGTCTACCATATGTCCGGTGTGCGGCGTCACTCGATACAAGAAGAGGAAGAAAGCTCCTTGAAAAGTGGTGTGGTACTTTCCGATCACTCCTCGTCTGCAGCGGTATTTCGCGGACCCTAAGCTAGCAAAGCTCCTGCGTTGGCACGCGGATAGGGAGGAGAAGAAGCGAGAAGATGAAGGAAATGATCCGGAGATAAATAAAAAAGACAAGATGCTGAGTCACCCTAAGGATGCGAGCCAGTGGAAGGCGTTGAACTTCGAACACCCAGAATTTGGGGACGATCCAAGGAACATCGTGCTGGGCACGAGCACCGATGGAGTCAATCCGTTTGGCAGCCAGAGAAGCACACATAGCACCTAGCCTGTGTTTGTGTGGATGTACAACCTTCCCCCCTGGTTGTGCATGAAGAGGAAGTACATTCACATGAGTATGCTAATTGAAGGGCCGAAACAACCAGGGAATGACATCAATCTGTATCTTGGGCTGCTGAAAGAGGAGCTAGACACGCTGTGGAAAACGCCAGCCAATACGTGGGATGCTGCAGAGAAAGAATATTTCCCTATGAGAGCCGCACCGCTCGCGACGGTGCACGACTATCTCGGTTACGGATATCTCGCGGGGCAGGTGGTCCACGGATTTTCTGGATGCGTCAGGTGCATGGATGACACAACGTATCGCCAGCTAGATAGAGATCCCGGGTCTTCGAAAACCGTGTTCATGGGACATCGAAGGTGGCTTCGCGATGATGACTCATGGAGAAAACGCAAGGATCTGTTCGATGGTGAAACCGAACCCCGAAGACGCCCGCGTATGAGGAGCGGCGAGGAAATAGACGAGCTGTTGAAAAATTGGAAAGAGTGCCCAGAGCCGGGAAAGAAGCGAAAGGCACCAGAGCGGCTGCTGAAGGTATGGAAAATGAGGTCTGTTTTCTGGGACTTGTCGTACTGGAAGATCCACCATGTGCCTCACAGCCTTGATGTCATGCATATCACGAAGAACGTGTGCGAGAGTCTGCTTGGTACCCTTCTCAACATGCCAGAGAGGACCAAAGATGGGCTGAAAGCAAGGGCAGACTTGAAATCAATGGGCATCAGGGAGGAGCTTCACGCTAATGTTGATGATGAAGAGGCGAAGCAGGACACAGAAAGTCGTCGCAAAGGAAAAAAGGCCAAGAAGACCGGAAATTACTACCCTCCCGCGTGCTTCACTCTTAGTCAGGAGGAGATCGAGCAGTTTTTCACCTGCCTCGTAGGAGTAAAACTTCCTTACGGTTACGCGGGGAAGATAAGCAGATACCTAGACTCAGCGAAGCAGGAGTTCGGCGGGATGAAGTCTCACGACTGTCACATGCTGATGACGTAGATACTTCCAGTTGCAATCCGTGGGATCATGGACGCGCACGTCCGTCAAATGCTATTTGGCCAACGCAACTTTTTCGACGTCATCTCTTGGAAGTCGGTTGGCGTGAGGCAACTCAGAAGGCTACAAGAGGAGATCGTGGTGATACTATGCGAGCTTGAGATGTACTTCCCGCCCGCATTCTTCGATGTTATGGTGCATCTGCTGGTCCATATCGTGGAGGATATCATCCAACTCGGGCCGACGTTCCTGCACAGCATGATGCCGTTCGAAAGGATGAATGGTGTCATCAAAGGATACGTTCGCAACATGTCACGTCTAGAGGGAAGCATAGCCAAGGGCTTTCTGACTGAAGAGTGCATCGCCTACGGCACGAATTATCTAGGCATCGAGAACCCCGTTGGTCTGCCCGTCAACAGGCACCTCGGCAGGCTTGCTGGATGGGGTCACCGCGATGGTCGCCGCGAAATGCATGTCGACTTTGAGGGCCGACTCGCCGACTTTGAAAGAGCAAACCTAGTCGTGCTACAACACATAGACGTGGTCGTTCCTTGGGTGGTAGAGCACAAAACCTTTATTGAGAAGACGTACAATGACCGAGGCCAACAGAGGACGGACGGAGACATAATCAAAGAGCAAAACTCATGTTTCACGCGTTGGTTCAAGGAGAAGCTTCTGTCGTACCCTTTACATGAGGATTCTTCCGCGGAAGAAAAACTCATATTCGCCTTGTCACAGGGCGCCGAGCACAACCTGATGACCTATGAGGCGTACGATATCAACGGCTACACATTCTACACCGAGGGAAAGGACATGAAGAGCGATGGTTATCAGAACTCTGTGGTAACGATGGAATCCTACACCGGTAACGACAAGGACAGATACTACGGAAGGATCGAGGAGATCTGGGAGCTGAGCTACGCTGGAGAGAAGGTCCCAATGTTCCGTGTCAGATGGGTCAAGAGCGTCATAAAAGAAGACCGGTATTTCACCACCATGGTTATACCCGAAGCCAAATCCAAGACCGCGGGCGCAAACGTCACCGCGAAAAATGAGCCATGGGTACTGGCTTCCCAAGTGGACCAATGCTTCTTCATTACCGACCCGTCAAAGCCCAGTCGTGTTGTCGTGAGGAGAGGCAAAAGGAAGATCATCGGAATGGATGGAGTCGCCAATGAGTAAGACTTCGACAAGTACGGCGACCCGAAGATGGAACATGACGACGACGATGAAGTGCCATACACCACAAGAAGAAGCAGGACCACCCTACCTAATGGACGTCCGTTCAACAGAAGAACTCCATTTGCGAAAAAGAAGGGCAAGAAGATTGTGAAAAGATAGCTAGCTAAGATCGATTGTATTTAAATCGTAGTCTTCATTTCTCGATTGTATTTCGACAAATTGAAATGATATTTCTTCTGTTCTAGTCCTCATGAATATTTATTTATGTTTATTATGGTATTGAATTTCTAACTCACAAAAAGTATTGAATTTGTTAATATTTTTTGAACTCATGAATATTTTTAAATTTCATGGGCACTTTTGAATTCATGAATATTTTTAAAAAATTTATGATATTTTTTCATATTCATAAATGTTTTACCAACTCACAAATGAATGCAACTAAAAATCCAAAAAAATATTGATGATATTTTTAAATAACAAATTTGATGATATTTTTTCATATTCATAAATATTTTGAAATAACAAATTTGATGATATTTTTTCACATTCATAAATGTTTTCAAATTTGATTGTCATTTTCTAAAAAATTATTAGATGCAACTAAAAATAATTAAATAAAAGTTACTAATGGCGCACGAGGAGAAGGTGTGCCATTGCTATCAATGTACTTATGGCGCACCCCTAGGAGGTGCGCCATTGGTATACCAATTTTTATGATATTTTTTCAAATATTTTTAAATAACAAATTTGATGATATTTTCAAATAACAAATTTGATGATATTTTTTCATATTCATAAATATTTTCAAATAACAAATTTGATGATATTTTTTCACATTCATAAATGATTTCAAACTTGTTTGTCATTTTCTAAAAAATTATTAGATGCAACAAAAAATAATAATAATAAGTTACTAATGGCGCACCAGAGGAGGGTGCGCCATTGCTGTCACTGTTTTTATGGCGCACCCCTAGATGGTGCGCCATTACTAACCTTCCCCCCTCTAGCTATGTATGTGTGTTCTGTCCATCGCTCGCCAGATCCCCCTTCCCTCCCTCGCCAAATCCCCACGCCCGCTCCACCGCCGCCGACGACCCCCCACACCTGCTCCGACGACCCCCGCGCCCGCTCCGACGAGGTGCACTGCCCATTGCTTCTTCCTCCT
>NC_057802.1:25931708-25952966 GCF_018294505.1 Triticum aestivum
TCACTGTGAGCCGCCGTTCGTATCCCCTCTCTCCCCACCACCAGTAGAAAAAGGGCCTTTAGTCCCGGTTCTGGAACCGGGACTAAAGGGTCGTTACTAAAGCCTCCCCCTTTAGTCCCGGTTCTTACACGAACCGAGACTAAAGGCCCTCCACGTGGCCGCTCCCTGGAGGTCCACCTTTAGTCCCGGTTGGTAACACCAACCGGTACTAAAGGAATTTTTATGAAAAAAAATTAAAAAAATTGAATTTTTTTTTGAAATTTTCAAATCTATGAATTATTTTAACCTCTAATCTCTAATCACCCCTCATCACTGCTCAATTTAACCTCTAATCTCTAATCACCCCTCATCATTCCAAATCATCTAACTTCTCGGACAGTCACCCATCCTCTCACTACTCCAGCCTAAGCACGCTTAACTTCCGGGTTCTATTCTCCCTTGTTTCCAAGTCTGCACTTGTTGTTTTCCTGACAATAGTAAGATGTCTATCCTATTAACCCTCAGGAATTTAGCTTGAGCATGAAGTCACACATTTCACTGTTTGAGTTTGAAACTATTGTTCTAAAAACAATAATTATTTAGTAACACTAATATTTCTTGAATAAGTAGTTTGACCATAGTTTGACCACAGTTTGACCAGATTTGACCAAAATTCAAAAAAATTGAAATAATTATTTAGTAACACTAATATTTCTTGAATAATTAGTTTGACCATAGTTTGACCACAGTTTGACCAGATTTGACCAAAATTCAAAAAAATGAAATAATATTTAGTAACACTAATATTCTTGAATAATTATTTAGTAACACTAATACTTCTTGAATAAGTAGTTTGACCAGATTTAACAAAAATTCAAAAAAACTAAAATTTGAGCATAACTTTTTTTCCTTTTAGAATTTGAGGATTTTAAAAATTTGCAAACAGGCCATAGGCCGTCAAAATCGGATGCGGATTTTCGTGTTGAACATTTTGATATATTATACGTTTTTTCTGACATCGTATGCAAAAGTTATAACCGTTTTACATTTTCCCTACAGTTTTTGCAAAACATGTCCAAATTTAAGTTTTTAAATTTTCCTAACTAGTACATGTAGTAACATAACTACATCTGGAAGGATTTTAATTGTTGAAGTTTTTATCATTTTCTTTTGCTTTTTATAAAACTGAAAAGGCGATCCAGGGGGGTAGAGTTTGAAAATGGGACCTTTAGTACCGGTTCGTGCCATGAACCGGTACTAATGCCTCAAACCCCATTAGTACCGGTTGGTGGCTCGAACCGGGACTAAAGGTCTAACCTTTAGTACCGGTTGGTGCCACGAACCGGTACTAATGGGCATCGCACCCTTTAGTCCCGGTTCGTGGCACCAACCGGGACTAAAGGTCCCATTTGAACCGGGACTAATGCCTGTACGGTGCCCTAGCCGCTCGAACCGGGACTAATGCTCACATTAGTCCCGGTTCGTAATGCAACCGGGATTAATGCTCTTTTCTGGCCGAACCAAAGCCATGTTTTCTACTAGTGCACGCTTGATTTTCTGCCGTAGCACCGTCCTGGACGAGGCCGAAGCCAGCGTCCGCCATGGCCAAGGAGCCCCGCGCTCCGGAACTCCCCCTGTCCGTCCGCCATGGCCAGCGTACCGCGCCCGGCTGCGGCCTACGGCGTGCGCGCGCGCCCACACTCCCATGTTTGATTGGGGCTTTTTGTCTCTTTGGAATTCTGCATCTCTGTTCCCATGGAGGCTAACCTCCAGAAAACTTGATAGAAATAGATTAGGAGGCAACTGCTAATGATGTACATGAACCTCAGTTCTTATTTCCCTCTGCTAACTTGGGATGGCTGCTTATCTTTAAACAACCGAGGGAAACTTTAAATATAACCACTGGTTCAAAGCTCGGGCCAAATTCAACTACAGATAAGGATGTGCCAATAGTTTAACAACCCGTCACTATTAGTGGTTGTTTTAGATCAGGACACATGTTATTTTAATTTGGTTACATTGATTTATCTACTGAACATGGGATTCAAGGTCAAAAGAAAACATTTCAGACATTTTAGAACAGCACAGGCACATTTTTTCTGAAGCTGACAGAAAAAAAACTGAAAATCACATTTCATTCTTATTGAGAGTGGTATAAAATCGTTTTTCTACAGGGGAAGAAAACATGTCTTCTTTTTCTGCCTTGTGCCTTTCTCTCTGGATTTTTTTTCATCTTTCCTGTATTCCTACACTTTTTATCACTGTCAGATGGCTTACTTATAACTTTTTTGTGTGCAGCAGGTCAGTTCAGCGGTTCCGGCTCCTCGGGACCATTGTCGGTTCGCCCAAGTAAGTAAACTCTGTTTCATGTTTTTTCTGTTTTAATCCTTGTGCTCTGAGGACGACCTGCTATATATATGACTGATGCCTGAGAGATATTTTTTTACCGATTCCCTCACTGGAAAGACTTGATTATTTGGCTCATTAATAAAACATTGTTGTGACCTCTATTTCCTTGGATCAACTAAAGAATGGTTTCTTTATGTGCCCTTCATACTTGATTTGTTAACTTGTGCCATAGAACTTACATATATACTCCCTCTTGTACCACCTGTGTTTGTGTTGGTCTGCTAGATAACTTGTTTCACTTGTTTTTATGCAAGTAAAACTACTACTTGACTGTTAAGTTGTACAATTTGTACTTGTACTGTTGGAAGCTGATTAATTTGGCGCAATTTTATTTTTGTTTTGTCAAGTCTATGCATTGATTGAGTTAGATGAAAATGTTTAGTGGCACTAATTTCTGCAAGTCTGTTCAGTCAGCAGGGCTATCTAGCCTAGTGACTAGCACTATGGTCTTTCTGTTTCGTACAACTGCAATTTCATTTATGTTGTTATAAGTTTGTTGCTGTCAGCATGAGTTAACTTGGTAATAAGTAGGCACTCGTCTCATTCTTAGACCGACACACCCGCAGCGCGCATTCAGGCATCATTTGGTTGTTAGACTGTTTAGCTATGCAGAGTGAAATACCAGTACCAGCATGTCGATAATGATTTTGGAAGCAGTGTGAGGCAGCAGTGTGCGGCGCAATTCCTTCATTGGATAATGATTTTGCAGGTACCCCGAGAGGCCCTTGAGTTTGCCAGAATGTCAATTAACTTTCGTTCCATCAAATTCGGGTACTCCATATGTCCTATTTTCAGCAAAGGTCGTGCTGAAATTTTCCGTGAACTTTAGCATGACTTTACTAAAAATAGGACATATGGGGTACTTGCGACTAATGCATGGGCCGGGGTATCTTACTACTTAATTAATTAGGATCAACTGCCTCTTGTGTTATACATATAGAAGTGTGATATCAACTCATAGTTATTACTAATGTCAGTTGCTCTCTTTGATTAGTTTAGTATTGTACCGCACACCAAAGCCCCAAGAAAGAAAACTGCAATCTGACACAGATGATCAATTTTCAGCCCTTGGATTAGTTTAGTATTTTTTCACACACTCAGACACCCTTGCTTGCCATGTGTGTGAGAGAGATAGTGAGAGGAGACCAGAAGAAGGGGGTTAGGAAGGGACTTGGACCTTAGCAACAACACACTAACAGGTTCCATCCCAAAACACCTAGGCAATATCACAAACATCTCTCAATTGTTCCTTGACAATAACCAACTTTCTGGTGACATTCTTCGAGAATTAGGTTATTTGGTCAACTTAGAGATCTTGTTCCTTGACAATAACCAACTTTTTGACCAAACTTTTTTCCTATTTAGAGCGAAACATGGACCACAATGATGAGGCCGGCGGTTTGGGCAAGGCATTTGGGAGCTGTCCCAGGAGATTGAGGAAGAACCTCACCGCTATGAGGACGCCATGGAAGACACCGATCCTGACTACACAACCCCTAGTGGCGTCGGGGATGACACCACTGATGGTGCCGCCGAGGATGCCACCACTGATGATGGCAGCGCACGCACAGATGGCAGCCAACCGAAGAGGCAATGAAAGGAGCGGCGCCCGAACGTGCTCGGCACCGTCAAGGAGGAATTTACTGAAGTGTCCTCCAGGGGCATCCAACGGCGCCCAAAGAAATAGTCAAGGGGTACGCGGGACAGCTCGGGTGCATTCTCTGGAGCACCGCCTCGATCAACACCGAGAACCTAAGGTATCGTGACCGAGGGAATTTGCGCAACCTCCTCTTCACGAAGCTGCACGAATGATACAAGTTCCCCGGTGACTTCGCAAACACACGCCTCTCAGGGAATAAAGTGAACAGTGCTGCCCTCACGAAGATGAGCACGGCCCTGGCTACTTGGAGAGCCGCAGTGAAGAGAATGATTGAAAAAGGTGATAGTTATGAGAAGATCAAGGAGAAAAATCCTTCGATCAGAGAAGATGACTACCGGGAGTTCAAGATCAAGTGCGAGAGCAACGCAACCGTGGAATCAAGTCAGTGGTGGAAAGATATGCAGGACTTGAACTTAGGGGTCCACAAACTTGGTCCCGGCGGTTACAGAGTGGCGGAACCTATATGGGACAAGGAGGACGTGGAGCGTGCCGAGCAAGGCCTACCGCCCCTCTTCGAGAAATACCATGACAAGCAGACCAGGAACTATGTCAGGGCCCGGTACAAGATTGACCCGGTAACCAAGGAGCTTACCACGGATCCGAAGACCAAGGCGCTTGAGCTTGTTCTGGTAAGGAATACACCCCCGCGTAATTAGCTCCATATGGTTGCATTCTAATTAATGAAGCCAAATTTCTAAATGGTTCACGTTCCTTCCGCAGGACACTGAAAGCAGTAGCGCGGGGTTGTCTCAGAGCTCCCCTTTCGACACCCCTTTAAATAGGGCGTTGAACGTAATGAAAAACAAGGATAAGCTCAGTAAGCCGTCGTCAGCTGGTCGTGTGGCCGGCAAAGGCTTGTCCACGAAATTGTTGGAATACTATACCGCTGGGAGAAAGAAGAGAAAGACCAGCTCGGAAAGCTAGGAGCGCGAGGTTCAACAACTCAAGGCACAAGTGGCGCGGATTCCGGAGATGGTCGAAGAGCAAGTGCGAGACCAACTGGGAGCGACGATCACCGCCATTATACCTACCTTGGTTTCTGGGCTGCAGGCGTGGATTGCGGCCGGCCAACAGGGGCCACCCCCGATTCCAAGCTTCACGGGCAGCAACTCGCGCAACGCGCCGGCGGCACCATTGGTGTCTCCAGCGGAGGCGGCATTGGTGTCTCCCACGGCGGCGCCGGCATTGCAGCTTAATGCACCCGGGTGTGGGAAGAATACGCCGGCCGGCACCTCGGCAGCAAGCGGCCCCTCCATCACTTGCACGCCCGCCGTTGGCGGTGCCTCGACATTAGCCGAGCTTGACGCCATCACGGTAACTAATTAAGCCTCTCGGCCGATGACTTCATCTCCTTGCCTTTGACTGGGCATCCCTGACGCCCTACATGTTTTCGCAGGGCGCCGCCGACGTTCCATGCACTCTCCTGCACTTCGTGGACAGTGAGTTGATCGATGTCGCCAAGGCCAGAATCGTTCAACCGGGCAACCGCCTGTTCCACGGCAATCCGATGCCACCCAACATGTATAGAGTTCAACTGGTTCGGGTGCTGCGGGGCTGCGACGACTTGTTACCTCCGTTTCGACCCCCTGGGGCCAACGAAGATGATGTGATGACCCTCAGCGCCTGCTTAAGCTAGCCCCTGCTTTGGCCGAAGAGCCAGATTCGTTTGGGTGCGGGGGACACCACTCCATAGAAAACACCGCCAGTCGTGCCGGCGTCAAGCCATGGCAAGACCGCCACAACGCTACCGGACATGCCGGACATGCCTATGGCACAGGACCCGGACGACGACGACGATGACGGTACATTTACCAACGTCGATAAGTACTTCAACGAACATGGGTACGGTGAATATTCTTGGGGCCTCCTTCTCAAGAACCCAACCCTGCAAAAGACGATCGCGATCTAGCTGGTACCGCGGAGAAACCCAATTGCAACAGGCGTCGTCTGGCGTTCAGTTCTCAGGAGACGCCTCCAGCTGCCGCCTTCACCGAGCCTCAGATAGCCGAGGTGCGAAATATTATCAGCCCCAACACACTCAAGAAGGCGGTCTCTGAGCAGAACTCGATCCCATTACAGCAAAAGAAGAAGGGACGGAAAAGAAAGACTAACAAGGATGCGAGCCAGCCGGCACCGAGTACGATCCGTGCTCAGGACGGGCCACCTTCACCTAAGGATATCTCGAGGAGGGTGCATGTGGCCGGTAGGCCGATGCTACCGACTAATCTGCTCAATGCTGCAACCGGTGCTATGCGGAGTCTACATGACAGTGTTCTTTCTTTGGAGAAGCGGCGTCTCTCCGAGAATGATGTGGCATACCCGGTTTTCGTGGCCAAGGTGCCAGAGGGCAAGGGCTTTGTGGATAGCGCCATCGGGGGTATGATCGTCCTGCGGTTTGATGACATCTTCTCTATGTTTAACCTTCATCCGCTGCACTACACCTTTGTTCGGCTATTTTCACTGAGTATGGAGATGCGGATCATTAGAGACAAGACCCTGGACATCGTGATAGTCGACCCCTTCTACATGCGTGCCAAGATCTTGGGCAGCGCTGGGGACCGGCAAGTCGCGAGTTCATACCTCGAAGGCGTCATTCTGGCAAACCCAGATAAGGATAACTTCCTCGTGCCTTACTTTCCCGAGTAAGTCATCCCCTCACCGCCCCGTAACATATGATTTCTTAGATTTGGATCATTCTTTTTTTTCTAACATTCCATATTTTGTGCGGTGACACACATTGCACACTCATCCTCTTAAGCCCGAAATATTCCATGGCCACGTATTTCGATTCGGACCGTCAGTCGAAGAAAGACTACACAAATATCAAGAAAGTTCTTGATGATGTTCTCCCCGGCTATGCCAGATCTGGAGGCACCTTCAGCAGGCCAATTCGTAGGTACGGCAAGCACGTGTTCACCCACAATACGACGTTCCCCTGCGTCAAGCAGCCGCCTGGCGGTCAGAAGGATGCCTACTATGCCCTCCATCACATGCGGGCGATCGTACGGGACCATAATCACCTTCTGCTACCAAATAATCTCAAAGATTAGGCCGCACGCTTGTCAGCAATCCAGGACGCGGACATCAGACAAGAATTCTTTCACATCCAGTCGGAGTTTGCGGAAATCATCCATCAAGATGTCCTTCGTACCTCGGGGCAGTTCTACCTCAGATATCAACCGTCCAACAGTGAGATAGAAACAACGCTACAAATGCAGGCTGACAACGCCCGCGATTTCATGACCATCACGACAGACGGCGGCTTCATCCACGCTCCGGTCCCTGAGTCGAGTCGAAAGTAGTGATGCTATGTAGTTTTGAAATATCGATTAGCTCATGTTGTAATTAAACTTTAATGAACTTGTTGTATGTCTCTTTGGTTTGGACAGTCGTTCAACTTATATGTAATTGATGCTATTTATTAGTAGGACCATGAATCGTGCTATTAATGTCTTGCTTTTCTCTTCCGATCCTTTTGTTGCATACTTATATATTGCTTATGTATTGTCTGCGAATTGCTACTAACGTTTTGTTTGGCTAGTGCATAGAGATGCCGTCGTATGTCGTGTACAAGGGTATGGTTCCCGGAGTCTACGACGACTGGGAGGAGTGTCGGAGACAGGTTCACCGTTTCAGCGGTAACAGTTACAAAGGGTACACCACTAGGGCAGAGGCAGAAGCTAGATACGCGCGCTATCTAGCGGGAGAGAGGAGTGAGCGAAGGAGGAACCGGATGAAGACCAGTTTCATCGCGATGATGCTAATCGTGATGACCGCAGCTCTCTTCTATGTGATGGTAGTTTAGATGATCGATATCGACTTGTAATGTGAAGACAAACTCGCTACTCGCGGTCTCGAGACTTGTAATGTTCTAACTTTGTTCGGTCTTTTGAATTCAGAGACTAATATGATGAATTGTATTCGGAGACTAATCTTCTATTATATTCGATAAATCTATTGTTCATGTTGTGCTGTCTATATTCTTTGCAGTAATATATTTTATAACCTGTGCAAATATCAGAAAAGAAAAAAATCCTAATATTCATACTAGTGGAGCACCACACTGCACTTTAGTGGAGCACTGCAATAAACACACTAGTGGCGCACTATCTAGTAGTGCGCCATTAGTAACCCAGAGCACAAGGTAAATATGGCCCCTGGGAGGCATAGTAATGGCGCACCGTTTGACATACTAATGGCGCACTACCTGGTGCGCCACTATTGTCTGGTATACTAATGGCGCACCAGGGATGCGCCATTAGTATTAGTTACTAGTGGCGTGATGATAGTGGCGCACCTGTAGTGCGCCATTAATGACCAAAACAGGTGCGCCACTAATTAGCCTTTTCCTAGTAGTGGGAGCAACTCACTAGAAGGCTAGTGGTTCCGAGAGGGAACAATGCATGTTTGATGACAAACGGGAGATAGCTTCCCCTTATGGCCTTCAAATTTTTTCTATGTTTAACATGCACTAATACAATTGTCATGTGAAAATTTGGAAAATTTCATGGTTCATTTGACCTTTTAAAGACATTTAAGTGATTTTCTAGCCATTTAATGACTGTAATTCAAATTTGAAATACATCTACTTGCAACGGCTAACCATAATGGTTTGAAAAATCATATTTTTTTGTATTTGTGTGTGAGTTAAAAAATCTCCAGATGATGTAAATATCTGGTGTTCAAAAAAGAAAATGTAAAGATCTGGCAAGACAACCGGCCCTCACACGATTGGCACTCTATTTCGCGCCTCGAGGTTTGGAAGGTGAATGGCGGGAGTTATTAATCAGACACGGTTCTGTATTGAAAACCGTCAGCTATTATGTTCACACACGGATTCTAATGCGGGAATCATGTGTAATTCAAACTACTATACTCGTAAATTCCGGCGACCGGTGTGTGTACTTTTCCCGTCGATCTAGATTCCGGTCGCCAATAAATACTACCTTGCTCACGTCGACCTGCCAGCATTCTCATCTACATCCTTCCCTTGCTCTTCCTCTCTCTCTCTATCTCTCTCTCCCTCTCTTTCTCTCTCTCAAAGCTCTGCCATGGCACCGCCGATTTGCCCACGTGCCGACGAGGAGTCGCCGCCTCCCGAGGGCGCTCAGTCGAAGAGCAGCGACGAGGAGGACCCCTACACGCCGCCGGACGAGGTTGCGCTGGACCCCCCCCCCCAACTTTGGATTGGTTTTGGGGCCAGTAAAATCTTAGTATGTGGAAGTCACTGCCGCCGGCTGAGAAAGCCAGGCAAGTGGCGTTCAAGAAGGAGATGGCGGAGGAGGAAGCCAGGTACCAGGCGGCCTGTGAAGCCCATGATGTCGCCTGGGAAAAGGAGAAGGTGGAGCTTTGGGGGCGGGCGCGTCATCGTGCGGAGGAGGTGTACGAAGACGGGTACTTCGCGTGGAAGGTCAAAGGCGCTAGGCGCCTCATCGCTGTGTGGAGGTGGGCCGATAAGCTCCAGCGTGCCACCGACAAGGAGCTCCGGTGGGCGCCAAACGAAATGGCAAGATCGTCCGCGCTCGTCCGCCAGCAAGAGGCAGATCGGTACATCAAGCACTGTGAGGCGGAGGAGGTGGAGTAATGCCTCCGCGCTAGGAAGACGCCTAGCATCAGGAGGGATTATTAGTTTTAGTATTGTTCGTTTTCAACTTTATGCATTGTACCTAGTAAGTATCATCACGTATATGTGATGATATTATATATATTATGTGATGAACTAATGAACAATTAATATATATATATATATATATTATGAATTCCATTTTATATCTATTTTTCTATACTAATTTGAATCTAGTTGTTATCACCCACATATACAGAATGGAAAGCGTATATACACACATTGAAACAGAACATATAAGAACGGAAAACAGAGTACACATATTGAAACATAGCAATACTATGATTGATGTGAATACATAGCTATGCACGTCGAAACGACTCAACAAAATAAAACGCGTCCATGAGACCATGACCAGCAGCCCTTGCCTACGGTAGCTCTTGGCTCTGCCTGAACTCGTGCAGGCGTTCGTCCAAGCGGTCGACACGCTCGTGGTACATCTGAAGCGCAATCTCGAGCTCCAAGTTAGCTATTTCATCGGAGATCACCAGCTCGAGGATGAGACGACCATGTTCCTCTACTGCGCCCAGGTGGACACCTGGGCCAAGGAGGCGGTCGAGCCTACCGACCAGCCCGTTGGCATCGAGCGGGCCGCGGACAAGGCGAACGGCGCGACCCATCCGAACGGCGCAGCGGGCATCCGGTGCAAGTACGGCGCGGCCGGCCTCTGGTGCAAGTACGGCGCAGAGGGCCTCTGCCCACTCCTAGCAAGGAATGGGGGTACTGACGGGATATGTACCCAGCTGCGACGCCGTGTCGACAGCAGGCAAGCGCCGATGGATCCGCTCTTGCTCTGCGGCGCTCCAACGGTCTCGCCGTGCGGCCCCCCGCAGCCTATCAGTGCGGACGCGCCTAGCTTGCTCTACGGCGCACCATCGATCATGTTCTGCGGCTAGCTGCAGCCTGTCGGGGCTGACATGCCTATCTTGATCCGCTGCGCTGAAGCGCCATGCGCCAAGGGTCTGCTCAACCCTGGTGATGACGCGTATCACGGTGTCGTCCTTCGCATTGCCGGGGAGCGCCTCGACCTCGACGGGCCGTGGCGCCTGCTCGTTTTCCTCGTCGACATGGTTGATGGCAGAGGCGGCGCTTTGGTGGGTTGGCATGCTTGAAAAAGGTGGATGTGCTATAGGCTGCGCTTGTTGCCTCCGTGCGTCGCGTGCCGCCTAGGTTTATGCGCAATATTGCTGGGTGGCGGGAAACCGGTGAGGAAATGGCGGGAAACAGTGGCGTGTTCATAAAATGCCATCAATTAATGGAAACTTAGCATAGAAGGAACATCGAGATAGCACAAGAAGTAGATGATAATCAGATGATCGTTTATACTAGTTATGCATGTAATAGTTTACTTTGGTGTGTGGAAATGTCATGTGTGTATTAGCCACCTATGTAATTGGATGTTTGCTGCGTATTACACACATCTTGTTTATGTGAAACGTTTCTGTTCTCTTGGCTCTGCACAAACAGTTATCGGAATGAACTGTATGCCCTCCATTGCACACACCTTGATCTGGTTGAACCGTTTCTGTTGCATTGCTTAATCGAAAACAGTTCATCCGAGTGAACCGTATGTCGTATATCGCACACATCTTGATCTGGCTGACCGTTTCTTTTGTGTTGCCTAATCACAAACAGTTCATCCGAGTGAACCTTATGTTGTATATCGCACACACCTTCATCTGGCTGCTCGTTTCTTTTGTTCCTCCTCGTCGCAAACAGTTCATTGAGCTGAACTGTATGCCCTGCATCGCACACGCAACTAAAATCTGAACCGTGTTTGATGCATCCGTGATCGCAAACATTTTGCACCTTTTTTGACGGGTTTTTTACACCACCGTTTGCGATAATTGCATCGCACACAGTTTTGTCAAAGGATCTCTGATCGTAGTGTCGCGTTAGCAGCATCCTGCAGTAGTGATCCACCATCTCCTCACCTCACCTTGTCTCGTGTTCCTTTTTTGTAGATCAGCGTTCGCCGTGTTCTTGGTCTCTGGCTATGGTGAGGGGCGGGAGCATGCGCCGGCCCTCGCTGGCGGACGTCTCGGAGCCACGGCAATCCGCGTGCCGTACTGCCACATCCGGGACGCCGAGACGGAGCTCGTCCGCCTCAACAGCACCAGCAGCAGCGGGGCCGCCGACCGGCCCAAGGAGGAGCAGGGCAGCAGCAGGAAGGGCGTGCCCAAGTACAGGGTGGTGCTGGCCTGCATGGTCGCCGCCGGCGTGCAGTTTGGTTGGGCGCTGCAGCTCTCCCTCCTCACCCCATACATCCAGGTACTAGTTACCCAACGAGCAGCCCTGCACCTCGCTGGATCTCGCCCAAACCCCGCTCATCTTGCTGCTCGTGGCAGGGAATACTCTCTGATGAGTATTCTGAGGAATGAAGATCTGTTAAGTATGGAGTTAGGATTATCTAACAAATTTTCTGATATATATGCATGAAACTGAGATTGTTAGCATCATTTACACAAGATACACCCTTTAAATTGAATTGATTGGTTCAGTTTCGTATATTCTTTACCCACCTGGCCTTTTTATCTTCAGAGAAATTGCTTGCTATCAACCTTTCATTGGTAACTTAATGTGTTAAATAACACTCAGTGGACCTTTCTATGCTTGGTGGACCTCTTGCCAAATAAGTCTTTAGTCTTTACATGATGACACTTTGAGCATTTGGTCCCTATTATTAATGAGCTATCTATCTATATACGCTGTATCAGGATATCATTTTAATGTTGTAACCAATAAAATCGAGCAGCTTGTGGAACCAGTGCTCTGCTCATGTTGTAAGACATGATTTTCACTTCCTGCCATCCCAGCCTTCTATCATTCTTACAAGATTTTTCTTTTTCTTCAGTTGGTCACTTGTTCTTGCTAGCATGCTGGTCATTGAATGATGGCTTGTTAAGCATGAAACTGGGATTTCTAATAAAGTTTGCCATATGGCTTTCCGCATCCATGGAATTTGGATTACTAGCATCATCTATACAACATGCACCTCTGCATTAACTCTTTACCCGTGAGAACTGAGATCTCGGGATAGTAGTATATGTTTGTGATGCTGATGATCTTGCTCACCCTGTGTCTGCCTACTACTACCTGCAGATCAACGGGTCTCTGGCTCGCAGGGCCATCAAGGACCTGATGGAGAGGGGACTCATAAGGATGGTGTCGATATTTTGGGAACTGTTCTAGTGCCAGATCTGTATCCCAATTCAGTCTCAAAATGCGCCCCATTTACTTCACCTCTAGAATATATCTCTTTGATGTCTTTGTGGAATAGTAACATATGAAATGTTATACCTGCTTAAATCTTAGTCGCTACATGCTAGTAGGAGCAGGACGAATTGTAGTTTTATGTATGTAACTCAGTCTGCTTGGACACAATTAGTATGTTACTATGTACTACTACTATTCAACAAGTTTCATAAGTTGCCAGTACCGCACTTCTCTAGTTGCATAGATGGTTTTTAACAGTACTTGCCCTTGTATCCTTTATTCGATCTCAGGTTTCAACAATCTGACATATTGTGGTATGAGTATGCATGTTTTGCTTAGTTGAAGAATCTGAGATATTGTGGTATGAGTTCATGGCTTAAATTTGCTTGTTCTTTGTTGTTGCCCCTGATGTGCAACATATGCTAGATTGTTCCTGCTTGTGTTCTCTGGTTTTAAAGTGTAACATAAATTATAAGTCACATAAAAGTAAGAGGGGAGTAAAATATGCTGCTTCAGATGGCTGGTGCTAGTAGGCATGGATAGGTCCATGTTTTTATTGTAGCAACACAATGTCTAGGGCATGCGGGCTTAAATATATATATGACCTACTGGCCAACATACATTGCGCTGTTTGAGCTGTGTATATATATACTACTATAGCAGCCAGAAGAAATCCATTTTATTAAATGCATTCTGGTTAGGATTTGGTCATGGCATGACCTTGCTGTTTTGTTTTATTTAAATCTGGTTGCAAATTTACTATTTTCCCAGAACCATCATCTTACATTTTCTTGTTTCATGTACAGCTTGCCAAAAATGGCTAACTCTCCGCCTAGGAGGAGCAGCACCACCTTAGGTTCGTCACTTGCTCCTCCCCTTCTATTCTCTTCTTCTCCATCTTCGCATCTGATCCATGCAAATTTTTGCAGGTTGCTCCGATCTAGTTGTGTGAAGGGGAACAAGCAAGGCCAATCTACCGCTGCTGTTGTGCTCCCCTTGAACGATCTGGTGAAGGACAAGTTGGTCCATAGGTCCTCCTCCCCTACCATCTCTCTGTGCTGCATAGATAGGTTCAGTTTTATTTTGTTCTCATTCTAGTTTAAGCATTACCAGATTCCAGTAAGTGTCTATGTATTCCTCTCGTGCTCATATGTCAGAACATGTAATCTAATTAGGGACTACAGACTTGCTCATGTCATGTGCAAACTTGCTTGCATTCAGTTTTAACTGTCAAATATTTTAATGTCCAGAACCATGACTGTACATAAATATTTTCATGTCCAGAACCATGACTGTACATACTCGTATGAAAATTATTCACAACCTTTGTTCACTAGACCCAACTAGTAATCGTGTATATATACGCAAGCTCCAAGCCTGATGTGCTTTAGGCGTTAAATCTGTGTATATTATTTATGTAATTTTGTAGGCAAATGAATGATTGTCTGCTGTATGTTTTTGTTTTCTGCCTTTTGTCCATGATGAAAGGTGAAGAGATGCACAAATGCAATCTCTCAAGTAAAGTAACCAACTATAGCAACATGGATAACAATGTACCATCATGTGAAGGGCTAAAATCATCTCAATCGGATAGAACATTAGTTGGTTATCTTATAGCTCAAATGCATTAACAGTGAATAATTTCTGTCTTTGATAGTAAACATTGGGTGACAGGGCAAACAAAATTTCCTGCAGCATATTGATTGTTAAATCACTAAACATCTTATATGAAGCAACACTTATCTTGTAGACATCTAATATGCAATTCTGATAATATGTGAAATACTAATTTTATTTTTTTAGTTGCATATGTCATTCGTGCATGGATTCCTTTTCTGATGTACCAGCTCCCTAATCATGTTTTTTGTCTTTTAGGTTGGTATCTTAGGAGAACCTAGGCGTGCTATGTGGGGAAGCAAAGCAGCAGCTCACAACTCCGGCGTGCAACTCCAGATGAAGGCACCGCAACGACGCATCATGCTGCTGCTCCCTTGGAAGGTCGGCTCATGGACCGTAACTTTCTCTCAACTTGTGCTCTCCTTGATACCAGTTCATTGTATTGCTCTCAACTTGTGCAAATTGCAATATGCAGGGCTTCCTAGTCCTTGGCCTGCCTTCTGGATGGAGCAAGGAGGGGGCATCATCCACACCGCGGAGCTGGTTGAGCCTTAGTGTGACATGGAGAAGCAGGGCATCGTCGGGGACATCTCTCGCTTGTGCCATGGTAAGAACAGAGCGTCACTCTCTGTCGTGCATGTATTGAAATGCCAAAATGTCAAATACATGTTCGCTCTCAGCTGGGATATTGGATTGTACTTAGTTATGTGCCTCGTTCATGTTCGTGCTGCTTTTTAAGTGATTACCTTTATGTACTTGCTACCAGTAGGATGGTCAATACATGCTTGTTTTGTATCTATTCCAGAACAGTTTGCTTGGTTGCCTGATGCTTGATGCATCCATAATGTGACACACACATCAGGAAATCTGAATAACTTTGACATAGTTGCTCTATCATCTTGCACTGGGTTGGTACTTGTCATTTTCCCTTCCCAAATATATCTCAGTTTTGCTGTTATGAGAATGTTATATGCATGGTTTCTTATTAGATCTCAAATTCTGGAGCTATTTTTCATTGTTAGGAGAATGTTATATGCACGGCCTCACTTGATTGTATTCCTAACTTTTCTGATTTATAACTCGCAGATTTTGGCCTTCATTCGTCAAAAGTTGGTGTACAAGGAACTACAGGAGAAGAATCCTAAAAAAAACCGGCACCCAACAATGTGTTTTAGCTCCCTGGAGCTGGACATGTTAATATTTAGCTGTATTTTATAGTTGAATACCTGATTTGTACTGCCATGATTGTAAAGTACCTGCCATGATTTGGCTGTCGTTTGAAATTTTTTGTGTTATTGGCTCTGTTTGAATCAAGTTATTGGTTGTTGCACAAATAGAGAACTGACGTGTGGCACCTAAACAGCACACATGGTCCCATTTCACTAGTGGATCCTTTAAAATAGGAAAGAAACAAAAGAAAACTGACAAGTGGGACCTAATTGGATGACCTGACTAGTGGGACCTGGTCCAAAATGGATTGTAAAAAGGCCGAGGCCCAAATAAGAAATAGAAGCAAAAAGCCCAAAGGCCTAGAAAATAAAAGGATGAATTGTTGGGTTGGCCCATGTGGCCGACCAGAATTAACAAGGAAAAAATATAATAAATGGGATGGACTACTGGGCTTGGCCCATATATACACCGAATTGGAACGGACTGATTCTAATCAACGACATTTTCATTTGGTCGCAATTTTGCCACGTTGGATCCGACGTGCGTTGCCTTCTACGACCATATCATAGAGAAGGTCGTTAAGTTTCATTAAAGACGGTCAGCTTTTGATCGATTGTTTTTTGTCATAAAAAGGTCGCAAATAAAAAACAATGACCATTCAGCGACCAATAGTGATGATTGTAAGTTGACATATTTCTTGTAGTGCCACCGCTTTATGTCTCTGGTTCTTCTACACTTCAAGAAGTAATCTTCCACTGGATACTTCTAGTTGGTGCATGCAATTTCCATTATTGCCATCCTCTGGTCGCCAAATAACCAAACTGGCAGCCGGGATGTATCATTGTGCCTTTCCCTTGGATTGTTTAATTAAGGTATGTTATTGTGACATGTCAAACCAACATTGGGCCTTGGGCTACACAAGATTCACTCCTGTCGGCTTCGAGTGCAAGACTCCCACCCTTAGTCCGGAACCTTTGTGTCGTGCAAGTCCCACACCAAAGTTGAGTTTTGGCTATGTAAACATCACACCCACCATTCATACATATATTAGGGACACATGCAAGTGGAGGAGACCCTCATGTGTGTTTTCAGACGAGAAGCTATGGGGTTGATATTTCTGCAATTACTACCGACCAACAAAGGGATTCATTAAATAGCATGAATAACGGTTGGAACAATTTATCCTTTTGCATGTGATCTAACATGGGTACACTAGGATGTCTGAAGGCTACAAGGTCATCAAAATATTAAAGTAGCAAAATGTCGGTAAATAGAGAGATATAGGGAAATTGAGGGCATCGATAATAAGGGCAATGAATACTTGTCGGGAGAGAATGGGTGAGAAAGAGGGGAAATAAATAATATTCAATTAGTAAACACAAATGCAAAGAAAATCATTTAGAAACAATTTGAGCATTAAAAAATAGGCTGGCAAAAAATCTGTAAAAAGTAAGCCAAGCATATACAGGAAGCACTCGATCGACTTATATAGTGTATAAGCCGAAACCTATGTCACAGCGCACGGCTTATATTTTGTGTGAACAAAAAGAAGGAAATTATAGGGAAATATAAGCCGAGATCATCCTACCGGATACTCGGCTTATAGACTGTTCCATGACGACGCCATCATCCACCGCCATTGTTGGCACGTGGCATATATCTTTGCCGAGAACACGCTGTAAGCCGAGACCTTTACTTTTTATATGCCTAGTGTCCCGCATAAGCCAAGAACATTTTCCAACCACTCGAAATACATGATACTATAAGCCAAGGTCTCTGTTACTGCTGATGTATTTTTCTTGCTACTCGGTTTAGAGGAATGTAAGCCGAGTGACCGAAAAATTGCACTTGGCTTACAACCCGACACACGACGACACATTATTTTCCTGTAGCGTTCTTTTTGATATTTGCACTTCGTGTTGGGCAAATCAGAAGCGAACCAGCTCTTCCTGGAGAGGCTCATCGCCATGGGGTTCCCTTATGCCGTCAAAGAAGAGGGGTACACAAGACCATAGCGCATAGGGAACAACACCGCCACTAGTCCATGACAGACTCGTAGGCCTTCCCTCTCAAGTGGTTCGATGATTAATTCCCAGAGTACAAGGGCCACGCTGCGTATGTCGGACACTACTCCGAGCACTCTATCACAATCGAAATCAATTAACCCAGTTCTCCACCAACAGATACTAACCAATCAAAACCAACATACCTAGCTTGAGAGTGAATTGACATTGACTGGTGCTAGCTATAAAGAGGCCGGGTGTATGCTCGTTATTTTTCTATCCTCTTGATGATGCTCCATTCTAAGCAAATAAAGTCCACCTTTTGTCGAAAAATACTAGTGTATGCAGATGAGCAGGCCGATCTGTACAGGTATCAGCACACATTCATATCGGATATGAATCAAATAATCTGTCTCACCCTACATACAAATGTATGAATAGGTTTCGCGGATCACAGACATGTTGCACATCGATTCTTAGCTAGAAATACTCGCATGTTTCTGCCCAGCTCATATATTTTTGTCCAAGATTTGCTTTAGTTATGACTATTTTAATGTATATTGTTTCCTCATCATAAAACAAAGACAGATCTATAAGCAGTTAAGCACCAACACTGCTAAAAGACTTAAGACTAGATAATTATGTGTCAAATACTTAAGACTTGGGGATGCAGTTATCTTTCTTCTAGTCAATTTTATTAGTGGCATGATTTTATCTTATAAGAACATACATGTACAATTTGATTAGTTACGCATATATGATGTTTTTAAAACAACCTTGAAAATCTGTATGAGTATATGGCACTTATCAAAGAGCAATATGAAATGCCTGGGACTGAACCAAGAATCTTATACAAGGGGACCAATAATGAAAAGAGGGACTGAACCGCTTGGTGTTTCTTTTTTTTCTTTTTCTTTTTTGAGAAAAGGAGCTTGGTGTATTTCCAGAAAGAAAGAAAAAACGAGAATTTCTGACAAGTAAACAGGAACGCGAAGGAGTTAACTCGAGTAAACTAACACCAAAGCTGCGGAGCAAAACAGACTAGGAATGACGTCTCAGTCTCACTTTATTTTTAATCCAGAAAATACAAAGAATTCTCTCTATCTAGAATGGATCTAAAGATCACGCATCAAGAGGCGAATGCGCGAAATCTTTGAGAAATAACAGTTGATGAATCGAAAGTTCATGCCAGACTTCATATCCTGCTGCTAAATTTAGTCACGCATGGTCAGGTCGACCACTTGCTGTTCGTCAATAGAGGGGACAGGAACAGGAGCCTCCTCATCGGCTATGCATGTCTCTTCCAGAGACACTGAATTCACCGGCGCGGCGCCTCCACTGGAGGCAGAGTTATTGATGCCTTTCTGGCTGCTGCCGTCTGAAAACCCCATTATGCTTCTAGCCTTACGCTCAACCCACTTCAGGCTCACCCTGATAAAATTTGTAAGATCAACTCGGTACCTCTTGGCATCAGTTGAGCTGCCACCGCAGGAGATTCCATCTCCCTCCTCACCGCGTTGCTGCAGGCTTAGCTTCTCTGCAACTGGTTTTGCAGGTTCATCAGGGCCCTTGTTCTTTCTAGCCTGCAGTCTGTTTTCCTCGGAAGAATCACCCAGCAGGGCCCTTGGTCTCTTCCGTGGAGGAGCAGATTTTGCAGATTCATGGTCACCATTCCCCGGACCCGGAGTTTGCAGTACTGGGCTTGGCGCAGCAAGTTCTGCGGGTGCTGCGGCGGCCGCCTTCTGGCTAGATGCAGGGCTACCACCATCGTCATGGTCACCCGGAGAAGCCAATCCCAAGGCTCCATACGGAGGATCTACAAAGAGGAAATCAATGGAAGCAAGTTAGCCTCACAAGACCAACACTACAAAAGGAAACACATAAGTTAACCAAACACAAAAGGAAAAGGAAAGAAACGCATACACCAGATCTAGCAAACCAAATATACATCAGCAGAAAACAAGCCAAGATAGAACGTAGGGCGATGCATATATGATGCCGGCCCCTCGATATCTAGAGTAACAAATTAATTAATACAATTGTCGCCTTGACAAAAAGGAGTAGATCTATCTATTACGATTAGACAAACGATATCCCAAATAATGCTGCTAATAGAGGATCGTAGAGGACACATAGATCCTTGTCCTGAATCCTGGCACGGAACAAGAACTTGACGAACAGAAACTGACCTGGCTGGCCATCAATGCTAAAAAGCTGCCAAACCTTCAGGTGCTACACTACATATCCAAGCATTAGAAACACAAGAAAAAGGATCGGATCTACTACTAAACTCCTCCTAAACACTAACCAAACCTTCAGATCGATCTCGGAGATGCATAGTGAAGATTCTAGCGGCCTGATTCGTTGGCTTACTGTACTAAAACCACCAAAAAATCACCACTAGGGCATGAATGGAAAAAAGGCCTACAAGGTTGATCGAGTACCTGAGATGAGCGAGTCGAGCCAGTCCATGATCTGCTTCCTGGACTTCCACCTGAGCTGGGTGATATCCGCCGCCACCGTCACCGCCCTAGCCGACGCTGACCCACAGATAATCGCCTCCTCGAGGGACCGCAGAAACTGCACGTCCGCCGAGTACACTATGTTCCCGGCGGGCAACGGCCAATACTTACCCACCACCGCCAGATCCCTCTCGCTCACACCGCCCCCCTGGGGTGGTGCGCAGCAGAGGTAGAAGCACTCCTTGTGGTGCTCATCATCGTCCTCCAGCAAGATCTCCTCCTCCCACCGCACCCACTCCCTCGCTGCCATCTTGGAGTGAGAGGAAACACTACCGTCGGCCTTCGCCTGGCAGTGGACGATAGCAAAACGGGGATGCGGTGGAGGGTGTGCTTCAGACGGGTGGGGGTTGGGTGGTTTTTATAGATGGGAGTTGCAGTTGCAGTTCGAGTAAAGCTCGCCGAGAGGTGGAGAAGTTGCAGTTTGGTCCTCCCTCAAAAATACAAGTGGCAGCTTTTAGTCCTCATTCTATTGGGTAATCCTGTCTAAGGGCTGCAGGCGTTTTACATCATCAATGGTGAGCATGCTATGTGATTGGGATGGGAGGGGGTGCTATATGGGTGGGGGACGGCGAGAATGATATTTGAGCGGGGGCTTATGTATATGCATATGCATGGCGCACGATTCAGGCGGTTTTCGGACAGGCCTTACCCCTTCGTCGGAACATGATGTGCGAGGCGAGGGGAAATGTTGATGCATGGGTGTGAAATGGCGAGCATGACATTTAAGTGCGGAGGGAAGGGGAGGATATGTGAGCGGGAAACTGTGAGCATGATATTTTGAGTGGGGATCGATGTAAAGGCGCACATCGCACGTGCAAGTGGTTTCATACATGACTTGCCCCTTCCACCGGAACATTGATATGTGAGGAGAGGGGAGATGTTGATAGATGCGCGGGAAATGGCAGGCACCATATGTGAGTGGGAAGGAGTGAGGGTTTATATGGGTCGGGAATGATGAGCATGATATTTGAGTTGGGGGTCGAAGTATGAGGCACGTGCATGCTGTTTCAAACAGGTCTTCCCTTTGTTGGAAAATGATATGCAAGGGCGGGCGGAGAT
>NC_057802.1:25953240-25960379 GCF_018294505.1 Triticum aestivum
TATCAGAGACACTTGAGTTGGTATGCGGTGTGAAATACTAGCCATACCATTATTAAGGTACCAATCCCTCAATCTATGTGAGCACTCACTCTTTTACCGAGTCCAAAGTCAGCCGGGTAATTCTAGGCCACAGAGGAGCAAGCAGTCGAGGCGATGCATGAATTGAGCAACCGATTTAATGGATCAGATGCTCGAAGACCCATCTTGGCCTGCTTGTTGTGCAATAGAACCAGGCCAGTTCACACACGCGACCTACATGTGATGTGCATTTGCCGCCGTGACGCCCTTGATGATGATAGACGGGCTCGCTACTCATCGAAGAGGTGAGGCGTTCCCACTAGTTGGTCCCACAAGTATTGCTTCTTGCATCAATGGATAGCACATCGCCGACGATCAACATGTGTAAGGTGATTTACTATTTTCATAAGACCGCAGTGCCATTAATTTCCCTTTCGTATGCCCTCAAACCATTAGTTGATGCATTTTATATTATATAATATTTCTTCATTCAAGCCTTATTTTTATGTGTTGGCATGGGATATGCTCTACAGTAGATAAAAAAGCTTAGTTTTTGGCATGTGTCTTGCTTGAATGCTAGCTCTGCCACTATGCAAGGGGTTGGGAGATGCAGATATATGGGAGGTCGTGAGAACATGGCGAGCAGCAATATGTGAAGGTGGCACGGTGTGGGGGGTGGAGGTGCACTAGTATATGGGTGAGAGGTGTTGTATATTCAGGAATGTCGAAAGAGGGCTAAATGCTTATATAAGGTAATGGAAGGAGTGAATAAATTTATATATGAAGGGCTATAGTGTAAAACATATGGACGGCAACATTCTTGTTGTTCTAGTGGAAAATAAAAAGTACCTAGGGTGATCGTATCAAAGTTTTTTGGAGCTAATATTTGGTCAATTTATCACAAAATTTATAGTAATAAATACCCGTATTAATTATTCCCTTATTTTACTTCCTACCTTTTTACTAGAGGACAGTTGTCATAGCCACGGTGACAATTGTAATAACAAGCTAAAAAAATCTTGGATACAGCTTTTCCGTTTCTTTCTCCAATCCATCTGTTCTCATTATCGTATTGCATTTATTTTCTGCCGGTAAATGCCTCTCTATCTCATCATTCTTCCTTCACTCCAAAGAAAGAAAGAGTAAAGATTTTCTTATCATATTGCATTTATTTTCTGCCAGTAAATGCCTCTCTATCTCGCCATTCTTCCTTCACTCCAAAGAAAGAAAGAAAAAGGGTAAAGCTTTCCTTATCGTATTGCATTTATTTTCTGCCAATTCTAAATGCCTCTCTATCTCGTCATTCTTCCTCCACTCCAAAGAAAGAAAGAAAGAAAGGGTAAAGCTTTCCTCCACCATTTTTTGTCTCGTCATTCTTCCTCCACTCCACAATTCACCAAGTAATCTTGCACCAGATTGATCCTTGCAAGTGATGCATGCAATTTCCCTTTTTGACATCCTCTGGTGCTCATGCAATGCATGCTACTCGGTTCTACACTGGTCTTCTCCTGAAACAAAACTCCATCGTCGATCTCCACAACTCCGCATTAATTCCCATGAGCTGTGCATTGCAGATGTATTTTTTCCCCTTCATGCTTTAATTTTCTTCCGTTCAATCTTCTACTCCTTCCTATGTGATATCCACTCTACCAAAAAATAGGGACCCTCCATGTATATCTCCTCCCTCTAGGCTTTATTTTTCCTCCAACCCGAAAGTGTTCTTCTAATATGAACTCGATGCAAATGTCAGTAAAATTTTGAATAAAATATCAAACAGTTCTGATTTTTTTCCTTACAACGAACATTGCTTATTTTTCTTCCTGTGTGCCAACAAATCATCACTCCAAAAGACTTCCAAAAATAGTCTTTTTGGAGCATCAAATATGATCTTTTTTCGCCTAGAGCATTGGAAATGTTTTTTCTTACACAAAATTTCATGTATAGAAAATTCAACAATTTTTGTTTCCAAAAAATCAGATTTTTTTAATTTTTTTCTATTTTATTATATTTTACAGTTCATGATGGTGCATTTGAGCTCGAGTGTACAAACACCATGAATCTTCTACTATTCCTTAATTTTCTGATGTTATGTTTTCCATATCATCATCGATCATACATGTGGTGAGTAGGCGGGTTGTTTTGGTACAGAGCACCCCTTTGAGATGGCTCAAACTACATGAATGACATGATGGTGTAGAAAAAGAACATAGGATGACGTGAAGCATATGGGATGCGTTCGTGGGATGAATGACATTGATCCATGGGAGAGAATGTGTTCGTGGCGAGCTTTGAGAATAAGCGAGATCGAGATCGCATATGGGATGGAGGTCCCTGGGCGGTATGAAAGCACTATGTTGTGTTGGAAATATTCAACATCCGATCATGCCCGTCTAAACTCAAATTTGATCGAATGAAGATCAGGGTGTGGGTGATGAACCAGCCGTTTAATTTTTGTGTCTCACATGGCCTATTAAGATCGCTGACATGGTGGGAGATCTAATCCAACTAGATGCTGATGCACGTGGATATGTGTGGGGAGATTCCCCAAAGAACAATAGTGTGGATTAACTAGAGCCGCTGGCACGTTGGGTGCAGTTGGAGTCGCAAAGACGAAGGAGGTTGGTTTTTTTATATATATTCAGTATGAGGACCCTTCACTATTTGTGTTTCTCTTGTGGCTTATTTGGGCATGTTGAGCTGATGGGCCCTACACCGGCGGGGAGAGATGAGTTCGATAGGCCGTCGTACCGTGAGCCACTCCGATTCACGTCCTATATAAACAGAAGTTGGGTTAATGCAAAGATGGGCAAAGTTGAAGGACCTAGTGGTACTTTCAAGAGCATGATCTAGTGGTACTTTCAAGAGCAAAGACAGCCTTCACTCTGGTCAGACAAATATCTCTCAGGATGGCAACCAAATAGCCCCTTAATCCAGAGAGGGAGAGGTTGAATCGGGAGATGAGATGACCTCGCCACAGAAGCCAAGTGATAGGAATGCTACTTCCTCTGATCCATATTATTTGTCTTAGATTTGTCTAATATGAGTGTATCTAGATCTGCGGGAGTAAAAAAATTGTATAGAAGTTTGTTGCCCGAAGCTAAGGGGACTTTGAACGTAGAGGTTTCAAGGGCAATGGTCAAGGCCGCATGCATATGTATCGCGGAATTAACTTGGACAAACAAAAGAACCAGAATGGCTCTGGCATCTCAGGCTTTGCTGCTGATGTAACGGGTTACTATTATAACTAGATGATGCCGCGTGCATTGCTGCGGTAATTTTGTTGAAAAATGCTTAATAGTTGCTAAAAATGCCTAAATCTAATGAAAAGAAAATATAAGCTTGAGAGTCAATAAAAAAATGTCTGAAAAGAGGGGGAAAACTTTTGAATTACAGTTAGAAATGTTATTTCGAACAAAATGTGAAGAATGACTAACATGCATAGACTAATACAAAAAACATTATAATGTATACGTTAAATGCCTTTTTTGCTTATGTGGTAGACTTAAAATGGATGGCTTAATGGAAGAAAAGACTAAATGCATGGCTTAGTGGGGAGGTTGAGGTGGACACTTTGCATATTGAGAAACTGGGATCAACTTTTAAGAATAGAAGTTATTAAAAAATAGAGTGGGGGAGCAGCGTCGGCAGAATTTGTTGACAACAGGGATTCAATTAAAGAAGAAGGCCCATAATGCTAAAATTGCATTGGCAGGAGTTGAGAACTAGCCCCACCTGCCCTAGTGAGTTGTTTAGCCTGGAACTTTCGCGGGCTTGGTGATGATGAATAAATTTAAATGTGTGATGCATAAAATAAAGGTCCACCTCGTTGTTATAATGAATAAATTTAAATGTGGAATGCATAAAATAAAAAGAGGATCAAACATTGAAGTTACTTTATTTTCAGAACTCTTATATTTACATAAAAGAATTGTTAATTATGATCTTCAAAGAGAAACCCCCTTATTAAGAATTCCAACATTTCACCCGCAAAAAAAATCAACATTTCTATAACATAGAATTACAATATGTTGGGAAAGGCCCAAACATACTCAATAAAGGCTTTGCCGAGTGTCACTCTCGGCAAAGACGGTTCAGCTTACCCCATGTTGGGAATGTGGGGTATGCCAATTGTCGGCACTGCTGAGATTTTCTTTTGTTGAAATAAAAAACAGATTTTGAAGTTTCATTTAATCTGAAAAATAAACTTACATAGGGATGTATTCTGTATTTCTGTAAATTTTCACAATAAAATACATTTTGGTGTGAACTACAAAAAAAAATATAAATTCATGTATTTCTAGCAGATGCACTATTGACCTTTTTGTTGTTTTGTGTATACATATATGTATGCCGTGTCCATATGGCTGGTTGTTGTCTGTATTGCATAGGACAATTGGGTGGGGGTGGGCGTGGGGGGTAACTAAAGGTGGAATGTACAATGGTCAGGTTTTTATATGTCACAACCGATATTGAGGAAATCAAACTTCATAAAGTTTGACCAACAAGTTGCAAATTATATGCATATTGAGTGTTAGTTCACATGTATTTCATTGATTGAAATGTTAAGAAAAAAGGTTTGTGGCATCGGCACAGCAAGGCGCGCCTATTCTTCTAGTTGATGCTGATGAAGCTTTCTTCGCCTTCTTTTTTATAGGTTGACAAAGGACAATGGTCTATACAGATCCAACAATCTGGTAGACCATTTTCTGCTAGAATCTTCTCTACTAACAAGACTCTCAAGCTGTCTTGATGGCAACAAGGGGCCAAATGGTCAGAGATGTTAGTTAACATCAATTTGCATCTCCTCCCAAACAGTGTAACTACTTTGGAGCATTCCTCTAACAAAAGGTAACACACCTAAGGATCGTCTCACTGGCTGATAGGTAAATTCAGGTGGGGAAAAAAAGGACGGATGCCAATGGAGTGCACAGCAGCACCTTTCCCTACAGCGATTGAATGTTATCATTGACCCACTCTGATAGCCTGTGGATCTTTTTGGTCATTACAGAGCTCTTTGAGAAGCAAGACTTGGCATTGGCAAGCATCACAGTCGCATCATGTTGGACAGCATCCAGAGTTCTGTAGTAATCGTTCTGCAGTCTTGCCCTGATCACCTCGATGGAAAACTGGACAGGAAACCTAAATTTGTGCAGACAAAAAAAAATATTTCTTAGATGTATGTTACTCCCTCCATCCCATAATAAAGACGTTATTAAATCCAATATGTGAGTATAATGGATGTAATGACGTCTTATATTATGGGAGGGAGGGAGTACTTCATAGATAAAAAGCACCAATTATACTCCGTGTGAAACAGTTTTCCAAACCAACAATGTTGAGGAAAGGAGGTACCAACTCTCAGAAAAATACTTCTACAATATGTAGGAGTATTTGTAATACAACAACAACCCTTGCAAGGATAAGTACTATGAAGATTCAGTATGAAAGAAACATTCATACAAATTTACACAGGGCCTTCTGATATTCTAGATACTCATCCTATTAGCATATATATTGACGAAACAGATAATAAAATAACATAACAATTTAATGCAACACCTTGTTTTAAATAAATGTATTCTAACAACTATGCCTCATAATTGAAATGGAAAATGGGACTTGTTGAGGCACAGCCAGCAGGTCAACACAGCATTTCTTTGACTTTAATGACAGAATGTCAATTAGCAAAATCTATGTTTCATGCATGCCACAAGATTTGCCAACCATAAAGGAGTTACCTGTTTATGAAATCTGATTCTCCTACAACAGTATCCAACTTCAGAACACCATAGTAATCCTGAAGATCCATAATAAAATTTCATCAAATCAACGAGTAATCAAAGAGTGTAAACAAAATGAAGAATAGATTGACTTTACCGGACGCGGAGTTTCTGCTCCCGGGCTCATCTGCACCCCCTCCCAGAAAAAAAATCAAAACAAATGCTAGAAAAATTCAAAAAAATTCTAAGTTTTTTTTGGGTGGTAGATAATTTGATGCATGAGGTCCGCTCCAAATTTCAACTCATTTAGACATCTGAGCAGCTCTCGGCAAAAAAAAACAAAATCAGGGTCTGTAAAAATGTTTACTGTTCACGCACTGTTTTGACCCGATTTGTCTTTTTTGCAGAGAGCTGCTCAGATGTCCAAATTAGTTGAAATTTAGAGAGGACCTCACGCATCAAATTATCTACCACCCAAAAAACATTTGGATTTTTTTGAATTTTTCTAGTATTTCTTTTGATTTTTTTTCTGAGCGGGAGCAGATGAGCCTGGGCACCGAGTTGGATTTTCCGACTTTACCTGGTTTTTGTGAGACATTTTCTGTAAAGTGGTCATTGCTGATAACAGTTTATTCCTGATACTGGAATCAATATGTGGATGTTTCCATGGAACCAATGGGCCAGCAGCATGGAGCTCCCAGGGGCTATACAGAAAGTCAGAACCATCATAAAACTGTATAGCATATTTAAGCCATGGACTCTCAGGAAAATCAGGCGAATCAGGTGTTATTGCCAACACATGTCCCTCCCACCAACTTCGTTCTCCCTCTCCATCATCCATGCACCAAACTTTGCACTTATCTCTGATAGTCCAGTTCTGCACAATAGTAGCTTCAAACCGTGTTCTTTCCACAAGAAAATCAGAAAAGTCAGCCAGCTCAAGCAATGTGATTATAAACTGTTTGCCAAATCCGCTTGAAGTGTCATCAATGAATTTAAGTGCTAATGTACAACAGCTTTCACCATAAGCTGAATAACCAAGACCCTCAATTCTACAAAGCTCTACAGCTTTAAGGTCTTTGATCCGATCACATGGGCAACTATCAGATAACCGCATTCCATTAAGATATGCTTCATGGCCCTGAAAAAAAAGATAAGCACAAAGAAAGTAGGATAAGAACAACTTCATAAATACCATCGTAGGAGCCACAATGCATAGTTAAAAAAAGCGATAGGCATTAATTGTGCGTTTTGCCACCTCCTTGCGCTTTTCTGACCAAAGTGCATGCTTATGCGCTAAGCGTTTTGCTATCACCTAGAGCCTAGGTGCACTGCCTCTTTTTTAACTATGCCACAATGGTGTGTCACTCTGTTTGTTTATACTTAATTTAGTACACATGC
>NC_057802.1:25960634-25964494 GCF_018294505.1 Triticum aestivum
ACACACACACACACAAACACACTCACTCACACCATCAACAAGTCACTTTACAGCTGGTGGGTACAAGTGGGAACATGATTTATTTTTTAGATTTTTGCAGCTAAAAAGTTGTTTGCAACTAAGTCATCCCCATCACAAAATGCAACAGAAAATAACATTACCTCTGGCAAGTACATAACCTCATCACCACACTGAGGAATATAACGGTAAAAATCTTCATGCTCTAACAGCATCAACCAACAATTCAACGGTACTTGGTTCTTTTTTGCCAATGGATGCATACCAGGGAAGTTGCAACCCTTGCTTTTTTTTGTAGTCTGTTTGAAACAGCACACAAAAACATTTGTATCTTAGACAAATAACTTTCATCTACTACCAAATGGTAAATGAAAAGAACAGTAGCAATTCTAACAAATAGAAGAACCAAAATAGAAATTTACACATTAACCGCAACTAATAAATCGGCTGCACGGTGATAACAGTTGGTGTTGCATGGGGTAATTCATCGTGTTAAGATCAGAACAACTAGGAAGCTAGTGATAAATATAAACATCAGGACTATATTTGGGCTATGTTGTCGGTTCTTCATAGATATGGAACATTTTCTTTTTGACAAAAATCAAGTATCTTACACAAAGTTGATAGATAATGAGAAAGAGACACCACTCGAGAACCCTACAGATTAGTCGTTTCCTTCTTGTAGATAGGAATCAAGCATGAACGAGCTTGACATTGACAATCTAAGCAGTCCTCAGATCTGACAAATCCTATGAAACCAACCCCATATACGATGCGTCACCCCTCCAAATTAATCCACCGACTGTAAATACAAAAACAAAAATATAACCTAACAAATATATTCAAGATCACCCGCCATAGGGTAGACTCTACTAGAGACCGAGATCAACAGATGTTTTATGATTTAGAATATCATAACTTAAATTTCAACTTTGGTCAACTAAGTGTCGACAATTTGTAAATTGGATGAGGGACCAGCCAGAAACATGTTTGGGGCAATGTTAGTTGGTGAACAGAAGCATGAAGGTTTCAGGTGTTATAATCATAGAAGGACCATCATGACCACATTCTCGTGTATAAGGTTAAGCGATCAGTGAGTGCATCAGCAATTGTTTGATCCTCTCGGATGACAAAAAGAGGATGAAACGGGTATCTTGTAAGGAACATGAACATTCAGATCTACTAGATTTCTACTAGAAAGATAGCACTGCAAAATTGTTAAGCAGCAAACTAACCAATAAAATCAACTAGATCTTGAGGAAATTTGTAACACAAATGTTGCATCTGGGACGCATCAAGCAAAGATAGAGCTGGAAGTGAGTAAAGGCAAGTGAAACAAAAACTTACCGTGCACTGTCCAAAATGCATCTCATTGGTAAGCTTCCTGCGCTTTTGACTAGTCTCCTGTTACAAAACAGACTCTGGTTTGTTAGCACCTCACACAAGCAGATTATCCTATATAGATATCAAATTTCATGGAAAGCAAAGCAAACATAGTTTCTAACTATACTATTGGGTAGTGTTTCCAGCAACACAAGACTCATGTGCAGTCTACCAAGAATCAGGATGCTTATATTATTGTACTTTTTCAGCAAGAAAGTTATATAGTACTCCCTCCGTAAATAAATATAAGAGCGTTTAGATCACTACTTTAGTAATCTAAACGGTCTTATATTTCTTTAAAGAGGGAGTAGCAGGCAGTGAAATATATGATTCTAGACAGATAAACATTGCATTTAATTATTGTTTCAATTGATTGAGGAGGTTCACGAATAAACACAATAGTGCACATTGACTATATATGTATGCATTGCAAGACAAGGTCTCTAAACATACACCACGTAAAAGAAACCAGGGTTTAGTATGAGCTGGCCATATACTTGGAAATGAAGTACTTACATTTGATACACAAGAGGCGCATTTGCACTTCAGACTCTTAGGTTGGCCACTTTTGAGTTTTTGTATTTCATCGTTCTTCTCGTTAACCAAGGAATGCATTTCCAGCAGCTTACCCTCAAGAACCAGTACCCTTGTTTTTGCATTAGCAGCCTCTGCTCTCAATCTGTCAATCTCAGCATCCTTATTTCGGGCTGCTTCAGTAGCTTGAGCTGCCTCCACTTCTTTCATCTTAAGGAGCGCCGTGTTGTCCTTGTCCATTGTCCTCAATTGGTTCCACAGGAAATTCTGCACTACAAGTAGTTCAGAAACCTCCCTATCTTTTTTTGAGCTCATTGTCCTGTACGCTTGCTTCAGTTTATTTAGTTCTGCTCTCAAGTCTCTTGCGGTGTCCTCATGATCCTCGTTGTTCTGACTGAACTGTTGGTCATTTCTGGAGCCCCCCTGTTGTATCTAGCATTTATAACAGAGCACGCGTGGATGCGAAACAAATGGTTAAGAAAAGGATCAATGCCATGCACAAGCTGGACCGAACGAATGCTTTTGAGTTCCGAAACTGGTGTTAAGTACCTCTGGATCAGAGCCACCGGCATAAATAATCCCTTCACAGGCTTTGTAATCCACCAAGTCATTTTCTTGAAGTTCTACATTGAACACAAACGCAATGGTAGTATGAATAGCACATAAAAATTCTACCAAAAATCATCAAGGAGAAAAATGGTGCAAAGTTTTCCACCCAAATTTATTCACGGGGAGGGGAAGACATAGATCCCCTTTTCTGCCGAAATATCCGCAGAAGAAGAGGAGGGGTGACTTACCGGCGAGCTTGGGATTGGCACCGGGAGGCAGCTCCGTGTAGGCCGCCTTCCACCTCCTCCGGCTCGCATCCGCCTTCCCGCGGCAACAGAATAGGCAGCATCAGGCATCAGACAAGGAAGAAGCCCGGCGGTAAATGGAAATGGAAACGCTAGGTAGGAACGAGGTCGTGGATCACCTGGAGGAGGCGGGCATGGAGGGAGTTCTCGCGGGCTTCCGACGACTCCTGGCGGGTCCTGCTGCGCGCGCGGTCCGCGGCGAGCTCCTCGACCCGCGGCAGCAGCGCCGCGACCCGGTCGAAGATGCGCAGCCACTCGTCGCCGCTCCCGACCTCCGGCGAGGCCGCGCCCGAGCCGCCGCCGCTCATGGGGACGGCAGCTGGGTTTTTTTCCTCGGTCGCTCCGGTGAGCTAGCAGTCAATGACCCTAGAGGCTAGAGCTGAGGAGGGCAGAGGAGCTCAATGCAATGCGTGCTGACAGGAGGCTAGCGGAGCGGGGGGTCTGATGGTGTGGTGCGCGTGAGGGATTTGGGTTTCTCAGAGACGAGACAAGCAAGCTCATCCATCCATGGCAATGGCGGGCTGGCGGCGGGAACGAGAGGAGGGAGGGTGGCGGAGTGGCGCGAGGAGTTGGGAGGAGAAGATTCTTCCTTGCTTGAACTCTTTGACCGTCGCTCTCCCCATTCCCAGCATCAGTAGTCAGTTAGTGAGACTACCTCAAACGTGGGTTTGACCGGTATCCTCATATCCAGTTCAAATATATATATATGATATCACGTCTATCACATCGGACCCGCCAGCTTTACCTCATCATAATTTGCGCCAAACCATCAAACCCTTCCTCCTTTTCTCGTCTTCCTCCATCCTTTCCCGTGTCTCAGCCCTCACTGTCTGTCACCCTTGCTCCCCATCCTCACGAACGGTCCCAATCTGCCGCCCTAGATGTCGTCCAGCTCGTCCCCGACCACCGCGACGAAGACTGCGTCCGCCTCGTCCGTCGGTGTCCCCTTCTTGGCTTCGTCGTGCAAGCCGAAGAACATCGTCCGAAGGAACCGGCAACGCCGGCAGCAAGAGAGGGAAGCGGTGGCGGCGCATGGAGATGCGGACATGGATGAGCAGCAGCCCCCCCCCC
>NC_057802.1:25964791-25971744 GCF_018294505.1 Triticum aestivum
CTCCCCTCGCCGTGCCTGGAACCCCTCACCCCATCCATCTGTCTGCCGACGCGGATTGCGCCGTCGGACCACGTTGGGACAGAGGAGGATCCAACAGCCGGTTGGGGCATTCCAGAGTGCTTTCCGCCCACGCAGATGGTGGTGGTGGATGTATGTCACTCGCCGGAGCTTATTCAGGCGTGGATGAGCACGGGCGGCAAGGGCGGCAGCAACAACAATGGAGCATACGGCAAGAATGCAGGCGGAGCATACCGCCCCGGATGCAGGTGGAGCAGGACGCAAGGATGTCCTCGGCGTAGACAGCATGGATGGCGTCCGACAAGTGATCCGGTCAGTCAACGAGGCATCTGTCACGCTTGGACAATGATTTCATTTTGGCATGTCTGGATTATTGTTGAACTATGATTTGTTTTGGTTTGCTTTGAATTGTTGAATTCAAACAATGTGTACCGTATGATTGACGTGCATGGATTTATTACGTCTTGTTTTCATACAAGAGGCCGTTTGGCGCTGTTTGCGGACGCGCCCTATATGGGGGCGGATTTGCAAAGCCCGGCCTTAGGGCCTGTTTGGTTCCAATAAGTCACCTGACTTATAAGTCAGGTGACTTAAAACCAGTGACTTATAAGTCACGCTTGTTTGGTTGTCACCTGACTTATAAGTCACCTGACCACACCTTCCCGCCTTGTTTTTTTATGTAAAGGTGATGGGACCCATGTAAAAGGGGGTGACTTATAAGTTTTAAGTTAGGGTGGAGCAACTTATGACTTATAAATTGGGGTGACTTATAAGTTGGGTCTGTTTGGCAAAATAAGTCAAACAGGCCCTTAGATGCTCTAAGGCTTTAAGCTGCTGTTTGTTGAGAGAGAAAAAAAACTAAATCAGTGCAGCCTGGCCCATTCTTTAACTCGCTTAAAACCCTAGCCAAACCCCTGCTTTGCAGCGCCACTTCACTTTTCCCCATTTCATTTCATCCCAAACCGGCGGCACCTGCTCCGCCGCGTCCGCGCCCTGCGGACACCCACGGCGAGCGCCTCGAGACGTCTCGGCTCCCAGATCGCCGCCAACGGCCAACCCCGACTCCTTACTTCGGGTCGATTGCCCTAGGTTTTGCTTCTCATCTTCATCCCATCGTCGCGTTTTCCTCCGTCCCTTTTCCTGCTAACATTTTGGGCGTAAATTCCTCCTTCAGCAATCAGATGAAGCGGAACCCTAGGTATCTACGGTGTTTTTTCTTGGATTGCTCGGAAATACTGAAATTGCTGAGTGGAAAATTGGCGTCTTGAAACCTAACGGGATACGAATTGTTTCGAAAATAATGAAATAAAATCGTTACTTTTCCTTTGATTTGGGACAGTTAATGGGGACCTGAACTCGTGGCATCAACTCCCTACTCAAATATGTTGGAACAACCTAATTTTGTGCTGGCCTCTCAAATATGCCGGAACTACCTAATTTTGTGCTGGCATTCTTCTTGTTGAACAAACATTGGACTGATGTATTAAGAAATTGAGATATATGTTTCTGTGCAGCGGGCAGAGCCATGTCAACACAAGAAAGCGAGGCTGACTATCAGGTTCTCCTTGGTGATGAGGCGGAGGAGGTTGAAGAGGATGATGAGTGGGGAGAGGAGGAGGAGGGAGGAGGAATATGAGTCAGCTGGGTCTGAACCAATTCGAAAGCGTCAGAAAGTATCTGACATTTGGGAAGGCTTCATGATTCTTAAGCGCACACGCAGTGGGGAATCAGCTAGATGTTCTACTTGTGGCAAAACAGGCATGACTTCTCTCTTGACAACAGCACGTTCAGTCGACAAGCCCCAGGTTGGTCCTGATTATGCTGCTGCTAGAAGATCATTAGCCATGTTTATTATCACCAGTGGGCTGTCATTATCAATTGTTGAAGAACCCAGTCTTCAGACGTTTATCAGAGCTGTTAATCCGCTGTCTGAAAATATAAACTCTTGTCGCCGGTCTTTTTTAGACAGAGATGTCATGGCTCTTTATGGAAGGGAAAAGGATTCTTTGAAATTTATCTTGTCTGAAGCACCTGGGAGAATCAATTTTGCTATTGATCGCTGGAAGGGCAAAGAAACCGGAGAAAACTACAACGATGATATCTATATGTGCATCGTGGCTTGCTTTATTGATGTTGATTGGAATTTGCAGAGAAGAGTAGTGGCTTTCAAACACTTGGCTTTTCCTGACGATGTCGTGTCTGTCGCTGATACTGTAGCATCCTGTTTTACTGAATTTGAGGTTGATCAGAAGCTAATGTGCATAACTCTGGATAATGCATTAGATGATGCTTCTGTGGATAATTCAGTTAAGACGATTGTGCTAGATAAGGACAAATTGTTGTGTGATGGTGAATTATGTCAAATGCATTGTTGCACAGAAATCTTGAATTCAGTTGTGCAAGCTGGTCTAGAGCTGATTGATGATGTTGTTAACAAGATTCGTCATGGAATTCACTATATCACTTACTCTAAAAAGAGAGAGGATGAGTTTTATCAGGGTGCTAAAGAAATTTGTCATCTTGATGTTGCAATGAAGTTACGTGCTGATCTGGTTATTACTTGGGACTCAACTTACAAAATGCTTTGCTGTGCGCTGTATTACAAGGATGCTCTGAAGCATTTTGCATCAAAACATCAGACCTTCTTGTCTGATTTCCATCTTTGTGATGAAGAATGGAACAGGGTGGCAACAATGGAAAAGTTCATAAAGCCACTCTATGACATCACATGCACTTTCTTAACCACAAAGCACAAAACTGCCAGTTTATACTTTCTTGGACTATACAAGGTTTACCGATTGCTTGGAGTGACAAAAGGGCAAGAAAACTTCATGGCTGGTATGGTGAAAGACATGATGGCTAAGTTCGACAAGTATTGGTCCGAGTACAGTCTTGTTTTGGCTTGTGCGGCTGTTCTTGATCCTCGTTACAAGCTCAACCTAGTCAGCTTTTGTTTTAAGAAGATCTATGGCGATGTTGGTGCTAGCCAGTATACTGACAGAGTTGTCGCATTGCTCCACAGACTGTTTGCTCAATATGAGAAGTCACCGTGTTCTTGTTCAGCTGCAGTTGGGAGTGGTGGTACTGGGTACCACACCAAGGATGATCTGTTCGATGGTTTTGCTCTGCCGGAACAAAAATCGGAACTGGATTGGTATTTGGAATCACCAGCTATGCATCTAAACACTGATCTGGATATCTTGGAGTTTTGGAGCGGCATGTCTAAGTGTTACCCCAACCTTGCAAACTTAGCTCGTGATATCCTCGCCATTCCTATCTCCACCGTTCCTTCTAAGTCTGTATTTACCGTGGGTGAGAAAGTTGTGAACCCTCGTAGGAGTACGCTCAAGCCCGATCTACTCGAGATGCTGATCTCGCTCCACGACTGGACATGTCCACATGACAAAAAGGGTACTACATTTTACTTAAACATTTAATTATTTCTTCTTGGATGGTTTCATATGGTTGGTAGTTCTTGTCATACGGATAGATATAACAACTTTTTTGCTTCTATTGTAATACGCAGGTATTACTGTCTCTGCTATAGAAGAGGGTATCGATGATGAGGAAGACGAGGAGGATGGTGCAGACGAATCTGATGAAGAAGAGAACACGGAAGAATCTCATGACAATGATGCTTATTGCTGCGGGTGATTAGGATGTCGGGCTGCAACTCCAAGCTCTTTTGTTTCATGTGTTGTGGCAGTCAGTCTCTTTTGCGGGCTGTGTTGCACATACTGTGTTGCTTAGCTTGTTGGAGAGTTTGATTTACACATACTGTTATGTTGTTGAAAAGTGTTGCTCGTTAAGTTGCTTTTGTTACATTTTCCTTGGACTGGCCAAGAAGATGCATCACTATTTCTAGGCAGAGCCTTAAGCCTTCATGAGGCCTGGGGCTCCTAAATTCCACATGTATGATTAATTGCAAAGTGTGATCCCTTGAGATCTTTTTTTGTTTAACCAGATGGAGCGACTAGGTCATGGCAAAGTTAAATTCTGACGGTGACCTGAAGCATGGTAGCTTTGCTTGGAATTGCAGTTTCTCAGCGATTTATATCCTATTTCTGTGAGTGTCTATCAATTCCAGTTGGTCTCTGCAAACTGCTCTCCTTTTACAAGTAGAAGCATGACTTCTCAAACTTTAGGGGGTGTTTGTTTCCAGGGACTTTTTGATGTAGGGACTAGAAAAAGTCCCTCCTAGAGACTTTTTAACCAAACAGGAGGGACTACTAGGGACTAAAAGTTGCTTTTTGGGACTAAATGAAGAAGACTCTCAAGGAGTCTTTTTTGGGACTTTATGGGACTTTTCCAACAATGCCCCTCCTTGCACCCATTAGTAACCTTTAGGGAGGGACTACTAGGGGTAACATGGTCTTTTACATGTCATTTAATAACCTTTAGGGAGTGACTAGGGACTTTTTAGTCTCTGGAAACAAACAGGTAGGGACTTTTTAGGGACTAGGGACTAGAAAAAGTCCTAGGACTTATGAACCAAACAGGGCCTTAAGCACTAACAGTTACAAAATTATTTAGAGGTCGAGCAAAATTGGTGCCTAATAGAGTTGTCATGAAAATATTTTCACAATAGAAAATTTCATTGTTTCTACTACCATTTGCCATGGTGAAAGCCTGAATGAATTCCTTAAGAAAGACGGAATATAAGGTGTAGAACTGAAATGATCTCTTATATGTTTCTATTGTTGCCTGGCCTATGTATTTGGTAGTCATCTAGATGACATCAGTGACAATGTGGAAGAAAAAAAGTCATATGTATCTACTGTTTATGATTACATTACAAACTGCAGTATATGATCTCTTATCTGTTCCTATTGTTTCCATATTTACGCAAAGCTACAAACAAAGCATGATCATGATAAGAAAAAAATGCATTTTTCTCTGTAAATTAATAATACCTCTATAAGACTATCTGAAAGACTGTGGTTCTAGTGTAGAGTGTGGATATGCCTTCAGACAACAAACCTGGTATCTCCAGTTTAGGAGCCCGCGTCACCTGGATGGCCTCCAGACCAGAGTGTAGACAAATTGCTAGCAATCTCTTGTCATATTCCGTGTTGCTGACGTATAGTCAATAAGGTCGATTACTAACTCTGTAGTGGAATTGACACGCCTCCCATAAGGCCTCATCATAACATTTCTCTGTATCCAGTTATCAACCCATATGTTCGTTGTTCGCCCGTTACCAATCCTTCTGATAACATCCAACTTCAAAATGTCCCGGCCTTCTATGATTGCTCACCATATTTGTCTAGGGATGATTCCCAAGACTAGTGCTGATGGACCTGATAGTCGGGGAGCTGATGCAAAGGCGGCCCAATCCCATTTTGTGTAGTGAAAGAGTGCATCTAGAGATGATGCCTTGGAGGCATTCCTCCGAGATACTCACATTGTGCATGAGGAGCTTTTTGAGGCGCGGAAAAGCGGGCGGCGCGACCATGTCGGGGAATTGCCAGTCCCAAAGTGTGAGTGTGCGGAGCATTGGCGCGAAGCGGATCAGTGCGTGCAATGGCAGGAGCAGCGGACAGTGCTCCCACTATAGGTTGGATACCTCGAGGTCCTGGAGGCCCACGAGGGACCCAGAGCGGAACTAGCGGACAACCATGCCCAGGATGTCGGGCTAGAGGCAAATGAGGAGCGAGAAGCGGTTGGCTCGGTCGGGATGGCCAGAGAGGATTCTGGAGACCAGCACGGCGCTGGAGTCACTGCCGGAGAGACTCCGGTCTGCCCCGAGGTTGAGTGACGCATTGGATGAGAGCCAGAGGGGACGCCAATGGCGGGAACGGGCCTGGGTGCGCGCGCCGTCCTTGGTGGGTAGGAGGGAGACGATAGTTCCTAGCAAGGTGTCGAGGAGGCGGCTGACGAAGTACAGGCCATCGAGCCTTCCCCGCACCTCGCCGCTGAAGTTGCTGGCCCTGCTGCCGGTGGTTCTCCAACAGATCTACGCCTCTTGGGAGCACGCGTTTCCAGCGCCTCCTCCATGGTCGGCAGCTTGTGCGCAAGTGGGTTTTGGTCTACCAAGGTTTGGTTTTAATCATGTATCTGAAAAATGTTAAATGTGTGAAAAAAAATCCTAGCGTATAAAAAATGTAAAATTGTTTATACAAAAAGTAGACATAGAAATACATGTCTAAAAATAGTAATCATATATTTAAAAATGTTAAACATGAATTTAAAAAATATTCCTGATGTATATAAAATGTACAGTGTGCATGCAAAAAGTAGACATAAAATAATATGTGTTAAAAAATCTTAATCATGTAATTGAAAAGTGTTAAATGTGTGTATAAAATGTTCCTTGTGTATAAAAGAAATGTCAATACGTATGAAAAATCTTGATATAAAAATATATGTTTGAAAAGAATTTTAAATATGTATTTTTAAAAATGTTCAACATGTATATATAAAATGTTTTATGTATTTGAACAAAATGTTGAACATGTTTAGAGAAATATTCCTGTTATATATGAAAAGAGAAATAAAAAATGATGGAAAAAAAGAGAGACAAAGGAAAATGAAGGAAAAAATAAGAAACCAAAGAAACCAGTACAAAATAACAGAAACAGTGAAAATCAAGAAAGAAACAAAAGGAAAACGAAGAGAACCGATGAAAATGAAGAAAGAGAAAAAGGAAAGGAAAAAATTGGAGAACATACAGGAAAACCCAATAAAAACCATGAAAGAAACAAAGAAAATTGCTGAAAAACAAAAGAAAAAAGAAACTGGTGAAGAAATAGAGAAAACCAAAAGGAAAAAATAAATAAAAGAAAACGAAAAAAACTCAAAAGAAATGTTGTTCCATACGAGGCGACGGTTCATCACATTATAAGCGAACCATAGAGGGCTGGCACAACCCTGGCATGGAACGTCGAGCCCGTATATAAGTTGGTTGTACCATTCCGGCACCTGTGTGTGGCCTC